>NW_021319671.1:955711-1167022 GCF_001605985.2 Dendrobium catenatum | reverse complement strand
CGGCAACGGCAGCTGAAGCGCTGGCCGGCTGTGCGGGCTCGACGCGGGATGCTTGGACCGACGAGCGACGTGGGACGCCTGGACCAATAGGTGTGGCTATGCGGCCTATGACGCGTACACGACCTGTGACGCGGACGGCGGACTCCAACTCACGCAGACGGCGGACTCCAACTGCGCGGGATGACTTCCGGGTCAATTCGGGTCGACTTGCGGGTTAGCGGGTCAACCCGAACCTGACCCGTTTTTTCAAACGGGTCGGAAATCCGAACCCAGACCAGACCAGTTACACAAAATGGATGACCCAAACCCGGATTTTTCCGGGTCGGGTCAAAAATTGACACCCCTATGTATGAGGACAACTATATTATGAATGATACCAGCTTTAATTAAAAAGTTATTGAAGATAGTACAAGAGTATTTACCCCCTCCATCTAAGTGAAATTTTTTTCAGCAAATTGTTTTTCCACCATTGTCTTAAAAAATAAAAATTTAGAAAAAAATTCAGATTTATGTTTTAGTGGGTACAACCAACAATAGTGTGAAGCATCAAGAAATAGCACATAATATAGATATGCATTTGATGAAGGCACCGATGAAGGGCCCCATACATCAGATAAGACAAGTTCAAAAGGAGAGTTACATCTTGAAGTACAAATAGAAAAAGGCTTTCTATGACTCTTTGCTATTTGACAATAATCACAAATTACAGAAGTAGGAGAAATACATAAAGAGGTAACTCGTTTGGCTATAGTGGATAATATTGCCTGATGAGGGTGGCCTAAACGACAATGCCAAAGATTGGTGGAGTTCTAGGTAGAGACGAAAGCAGCAGCAACAATTTCGGAAGTCGGGTAGAACGGCAAAGAAGCTAGAATAGGATAAAGGTCATCACGGGAAGGGCCTAATAGAATCAATTGATTTATCTTCAAGTCCTTGATATTATAATCATGCGAAGTAAAAGAAATAGAACCAGAGTTATTAGCAGTTAAACAATGAGCATAAAGTAGATTGTGGAAAATTTGTGAAACATGAAGAAGAGGAGTTAAAGCAAACTTATGGTGAGGTGTTGACAAGAGGCCTTAACCAGTACGAGAAATGGGAAGAGATTGTCCATTGCCAACTACGATTTGGTGATGTGTTGAATAAGGCTGAGGAGAAACTAAATTATTTAAATCACTGGTTAAATGGGAACTGGCTCCAGAGTCTAAAAACCAATCAACAGACTGAGAATGAGGACTAGAATCAACAGTTTCAACAAGCAAAGCAGAGGACAGGTTGTTGTTATAACTCAGATTAGTGTGATGCCAGCATTTTAAGAACTGGGTGACCAAAACTATCCTAGCTTGAGTAGATCGACTACCCCTGGTAGTAGGCGAAAACTATCGCCCTGAAGAATTAGAAGGATACGAGAGGGTACAACACCCTCTGTTGATTCAAACGAATGGCGGATGAGATGAACCATGACCACGAGAAGCTGTTAAGGCCACTAAGGAATCAGAAATTTGAACCGATTGAAGTTCTCTGGCAGCTTCATTTGCTATATTTGTTTCCTCACTGCACAACAATAAGTAGAAATCGTCCAAACTCAGGGGTTAAAGAGTAGTTCCAATTGTTGTCTTGAATGACTGATAGGAAGAAGGAAGGCCATTAAGAGTATATAATAGATGTCTTCTGGATCCAGAACACATCCTACGGCTGTTATAATATCAACTTTCAATTTAATTTCAGATAACATAGCTATATAGTTTTGTTATGCATTGATATATGATGTAACTCATTCTTTAACTGAATTATGCGAGAACGATTAGTAGATTGCAGCCTTTTCTCAATAGTACTCCTTATTTCAGCACAGGAATCCAAATTCAAGATGCATGGCAGCAGTGATGGAGTCACTATGGAGAATAATGCAGCTGCCACATTTTGATCAATAAGTATCCAAGTGGAATAAAGGTAATTAAGAATGACTTCTCTAATTGTAGAACTTAGTTATCGAGGAGGGAGAGAAACTATGCCAATCAAATACCCTTAAAAGCCATTTTGCTCGAAACACCTTAAGGACTTGAGACCGCCAGGTAAGATGGTTCTCCGATGTTAGTTGAACAGTAATAACAATTTTAATGCTGGACATTAAGAACTTAAGCTGTCGTGGAATTGATAGACTGCCAGCCAAAGGAGTAACCTCCATATTACTACTCATAGAAGTCTCTGAAGCCATGGTTTTGCCAAACAAAAGTCGGATCTTTGAAGCAGTAAAACCGTGAAGCTTATGCATGCTCTGATACCATGAAAATTGATTTGGGGAAGAAATGCAATTTCAGAAAAACAAACATTGCTTCCACATTCTAACCTGAAAGAACAAAGATAATAAAGAGAAACAAAGAAACATGGATAGGACAGGAAATCAGAATTCTCTATTACATACTTTTCACTAAATAGTACAAACTATATATATTGAGAAGAGGAGAATATAATAATCATCAGTGCTTGTTATAAACTAAAGATTATGATTAAGAGAAAGGCTGGAAATAAACGGTGAGGATGAAAGCTGCAGAAGTAGTGGCAAACATAGAAAGTGAGGGCAGCAGCTATCACTGTCATGATTCGGTTAACAATTTTAAGGAAATTGAAAATTTGAATTCTCCCTCTCATTTGCATGCGAATTCAAAATTTATATGTGCTTAAATTGAATGTTTGAACGCTCTGATCAAATATAAGCCTTTGTAAATACTTTTTGGTATCCTTGACAAAACTTAGAGGGACAAAAACTCTGAGAATATGAAAGAGAACAAGGTAATTCATTTAGGACTTGAACTTAATAAGACAAATCCTTTGAACATGAAGAAGAAAACTATAACTGCTTATGTCAGGATAAAATTTAGGGCTACATCTAGTTCTAGTGTCTCTATGATTTCCCCTCCAAATCCTAATATAGATTGCACAACAAAGGCTTTTATTCGAGCTCTAATTCATAAATTTGTTTATGTAGCTCTAATTGGATCATCCGATAATGGAATCATGGCTTCTCTTTAAAGAAATTCTTATATCCATGATGAACTTTTTAAATATATTTTAGTGAATCATTTTTATTTATGGAATTGATGGACTTCTTCTAATTAAAATAATGAGTTTCTTTTTATTTCTTAGAATCGTTATAATTGTGGACAATTTTGGCCTTGAAGATCATCCAAGAATAACCTCTTTCATCGGTTTTCCTGGCTTATAATGATTTTCTTTGGCCTTCTATGAAAATATATTCAATTGTTTGTATCTTTTGAAGGAGGCCTTTCTTTCTTGATGATAGTTATGACTACAAGTTGGAACTCATACTATTTAGTGTGAGATGGTATTTTAGTTTGTGCTTCATCAACTTCTCTTTCTTTTTGGTTTTCTCAACCAAGGAAGGGAGAGATTCTTTCATAAAGATAATGTTGGAGTTTATGAATTCTTATTAACTTCTTTTAGCATGTGCCCTTCAGGCATTGTTTAAAAAGGTGCTTCAAGAGCGCACCTCAAGAAATGTATCAAACTAAGCAACACAAAAAATGCTTGAGGCTTGCACCTTAAATGTTGCCAATGAGACTTGCACCTTTTTTTAGACAAGGCGTAGTGTCTCAATTAGTTAATGTTAAATATTTATAATAATGTATTATATAGCTAATATATCATATATTATATTATACTTAAATGTCTTATTTTATATATATTATATATTTCATTAGGTCAGACAGCCCCATTCAACTCTAGATTTAGTTCGGGCATCTCATCTATGTGCGATTGTAAGGTTGGTTGAGTGATGGTCGTGGTCGAGCGAGTCATGGTCGAGTGAGAGGTTCCGAGTTCATCTTTCAAAATGTGTGAGTGCAAAAGCAGAGATGAGAGATTAGTCTACATGTTGATCAAGAGTCTCATTTTTTGAGAACATTTTTCTTTTTATTATTATGCAATTTTGTAGTTTGTCTTAATGATAAACTAAATAAATATGCTGATGGTGAATATCATATTTATGAATTATTCTTTATTTTATGAGCTTTTTTTTCGATGCTTATGCCTTGATCAGCCTCAAAGCCTACACCTTAAGGCAAAACCTCTTAGTTCTACATTTCTCCTTCTTAAGCCTTGCTTTTAGGAAATTATGTTGTTTTGCTTTGTAGCTATATTTAGTTCAATAGATTTTTTCTTCTCATTAGTATAAATTGGCATTTATGTAATTCTCGTCTACTTTTTAATGATAAAAGAGCTTGCACTTGGCTTTTTCAAAAAGGGGAAATCTTTTTTTTTTCAAAGCACAACAATGAACCTTTTTTTGAATAATTGTTATAAACATCCCAACGGGATTGAAAAAAAAGAGATATGTTTGATGTAGATCTTTAATAACATCCTATTATGATTAGGAGACTTTTGTTCACCAAAGAAGGTTGCACCTATTATATGGAGCTCCTGCTAGTATAGTTTTTGGGTATGGGTTGTTGTATGCAATATTACCCGTCTTAGAAACTCTATAATACAATAGAGGCCAATTAACCACTAAAGGCCCACCCTCCCCTTAGTTCACTCCACAGCAGATTCTGATATTATTCATGCATTCCATTAAAAAAAACCATTCATTAAAATAAAAACCCAAAAATCAAGTTATTATTTGTTTAACTTGGTACAGTGTACTCTCATCTGGTTGCGGCAATTTTTCGTTTTCCAACCTGATTTTATGGTGATGCTTGGGGGGTTGGTCCCATCCTGACACTTTTATGTTTTGTTTTATTTTGTTTTGGCTCTCTTGATTACCTTATAGGTTTTCTTTGTTACTTGTAATTTTCTTTCATTAATTTACGTTTTAGATATCTTGAATCTATTGTTCAGAGTGATGGTGAAATAGATGGGATATTATCAGCAGAATTCAAGTTGGATGGTTAAAGTAGAGGAATGCATCGGGCTTGTTGTGCGATAGAAAAGTCCCCCTTAAACTTAAGGGAAAATTCTATAAGATGGTGGTGAGACCTGCAATGCTTTATGGTGTCGACCGTTGGCCATTAAAAGAGAAGCATAATACTAAGTTAAGTGTTGCAGAGATGATGATGCTTAGGTGGATGAGTGGCTTTACCCTTATAGATAGGATACAAAATGAGCATATATGTCAAAAGGTTGGAGTTGCTCCAGTAGAAGATAAGATTAGAGAGAGTCGACTTAGATGGTTTGGTCACATTAAACAGATGCCTTTCGATGCCCCGATTAGGAAAGTTGAGGTATTAGATTTGACTTATGTTAAGAAAGGCAGAGGTAGACCTAAAAAGACATGGTTAGAAAATATTAGAAATAATCTTTCTTTATTATATTTAAATGAGAATTTAACTTTTAACATGACATAATGACGAAAAAGGATTAATGTAGCCGACTCCATGTAGTAGGCCAAAGAATTGATGTTGTTGTTGTTGTTGTAATATACAAGCTTTACCTCAAAATTTCCCAAAAAAAAATACACACACCAAAAATAATAATTACATTTTCTTCTTACATCATCATTAAGAAACTAAAGTTGAATTTGAAAAGGAGACGCAAATTTAGTCCTTTATTTTTATAATTTACGTCTAAATAATTAAGGGAAAAACTAAAATTGTCATAAAAGCTGCAAAATGTGATGCGATATGTTAGGTCTACTTGCAGTCTGACTGCAGGGAGCTACTATGATTGTGTGGCACTCAAGCCTGCTAACTTGTCACGATGGTGAAGCCGCAACTGGCAACTCATCAGCTATCCTTTCTTTTTCTATTCTGACATCACCCACTACTAGCAGAAGCCAGAAATCTTTGATTTTCTTAGCATGTGAATCCATTTCTGTTTCTATAATTCTTTCTTTTTTGTGGGGGAAATTATTTCTATAATTCAAATATATACAGATATATATTATATATTATCCACAGACAGAAAAATAAACTAGATGAACTTCGACCAGTCTGCGCTCGAGCATAATACATTATTAAATATAGAACATATTACTAAATTACACGACTAAGCTAAATAGCAAAACATGGTCTAAGAACGAAGAATAAATACAAATTACTTGCAAAGCTTAATAAAAGAAGCTAAAATTCCAGACTAAGACTGTATAAAGTATAAACAGGAAAGAACAATTACAGTGTGGAATTATCATGGAAATGAACGCATGAAAAATCGACAGGATTCATTCAGGAAGATTCCCCAAAATAAATTGCGCATAACCTCAACAAAGTAAGAACTCCTCCTAAGAATATTACAAGACAATGTCCATTCTCAGAGATTAAACGCGGAACAGTGATTAAAATAAGCGTTTAGGGCAAATTTTTGCTTGGCAAGAATATTAAATGACGAGTTAATTCAGATCTATGCTTAATATACAAGTAAGATGACTTACAGCCCGCATGTTTTGACTCGAGAGTTAAGACAAACGTAAATTGGCTTATCAAGCATCTTAAGCCGTCAAACAGTGTTAGGGCAAAACGCCAGAATATTAAGCTTGATGAGGGCCTGCAGAGTTCTATCCTTTTTTCCATGATCGCGTTGGCGAGCCTTCCTTCGCCTTTTCCCTTTACGCGTGCAGCAGCATTATCGTCTCCGTCACCGGGGCGGTCGCCGCCGCGGCTGGGAAATTCCATTTAGGCGATTATTTACTAAAGGATTCCGCAATAGGCGCGTCGCTGCCGTACCATAACTATAAAGTTTTGGACGCTAATTGGATAACTAAAAGATCTCCAAATCTTATATGATTATATAATCAAATCAAGCATTTTTAAAGGGTAATTAAAAGATATTTAAATCTTATATATTATAATCAAATTGAGTCTTGCTCAGACAAACCAAATAAGTCTAAGACTGCTTAAAATTAAGGCACATAAATATTAAAAAACACTATATGATATTTGTAAGCATTAATATTATATATTTTTATGCAACTTATATTGAAATATTTTTCCCTAATGATATGTGATAATTCAAGATGATATAGATTTCATTTGGGATAATTTTTTACTATTTTTAAAGCATTTTTTTAGTAAAAAATATACAATTAATTTTAGTGACATTTAAAATATAAAGTAAATTAATATAATTCCTGAAATCTTATAATATTTTGATAAATATATAATGAATTTTTAACTAGTTGTCTTACTATAAAAGAATTAAAAGGCCAGCTAATGCACTCTAATTAATGTATTAATTTATTTTATTTATTCAAACCATAAAGATTTTTTTTTATATGTGCATCTTTTATTATCCATCCTAAGCAAGGGCACCCCCAACCGAATGTCAAATATGTGTATGGCGTTGTTCGGTCGTTCCAGTTGAATGTCAAATCTTTCGCTATTTGCTTGCGGGTGAACAGTGACCCGCTATATGTGTTTTTTTAATTTGAAAAATTAGTTACTAATTTTAAAATTTTAAGTATGAGAAAGAATATACTATGAATATTCTCTTTTTAGTGTTAGGAAATGGAATTTTGTTGAAGACAAGTTACTGCACATTGATGTATTACGGCATTTTGAAGTGAAAAATAATTTTTTTTCCGTTGGAGATGCCCTAAGCTGTGTAAATCTATATTTTAATATTTGATATATCTACCACATATATAAGTTCTTCTGATCACCTCTTCAATATAAATATTTCTCAACTACCTTATCAATTTTTATTGCACACAATCACATCATATTCTTATTTCTGTAATACTCATCATGATTATCCATAGCTTATCACCCAAAGCTTTAATATTTATAGTATTGTCAGTCTACTTATAATCTTGTTATATTTATCTTTATTTTTTTTAATTTTATCCTCTTATATTCAACATAATCTTAGATTAAATTTGACCTAAATACTCTAGAAATTAAAGAATATTCTGTGTTGCATCTTTTATCTCTTTCATTTAGTGTATTTAATTGTGAAAAGCACATGGCTTTAGCTCTCATATGTTAGACAATGATAATGACATTATGATAGAAAAAAAATAACTGTCTAATTTTAAAATGGTAATTTAGAAATGAATATGATCTCATGAAGTAATTGTAAAAGTGATCAAATACAAAATTTCATGCCTTCACATCAAAAATTTAGGCTTCGTTCGGGACGGTTTCTTTACTATTTTCTAAAACAGTAAGAAAGCCGTTCCAAACGAAGCCTTAGACTTCGGTTGGGGCAGCCTTCTTACTGCTTCATAAAGCAGTTTTTTAGTACAGAAAAAAATAATTTTTGTACTAGAAAGATGCTTTAAGAAGCAGTAAAAAAACTGTTCTAAACGAAACCTTAATTATGTAATTCCTATATGATACCACCGGCATCATTTAGGCCACCTCTAAACAAGTCCTCCATTGCCAATAACTAACAAAAGCAACTGTGAGTTAATTCTCTAAACTTCCATTCATTGGCATGAGAAGTAAAATGTGGAAGAAGAAGAAGATGATGATGATCCTTCCATGCAGTCAATAGCCTTCTTTTTACTGAGCTTTGAAGCTGGATGGTTTGATTTTCAGAGAGGTTAGGTTAAATTTTAGGGTTGATAGGTAGCAATTTATAGAGTTCTATCCGTGATAGCAAATTTACAAAGATATTACATAGAAATTGCAAAGAAGAATTTTGTCATTATTTTTATAAGATTTTTCCATGTTATTCCATAAACGTTATGGATTAATAATACTCATGAAAATAATCACTGAAAAAAAGAAGAAGAAAATTTAATGTCAAGCCAGAGGTAAAAAACAACTTTTGTTCTCTTCTCTCCTTAGATTTCCATTATTTAAGTGAAATAATGGCAATGATTGACCAATTTAACTGGCTTTTAAAGCCTTTTATTTCACTGTCAACAGTTTACATGAACAGCTTTGATGAATTAAATTGCAGATCCACTTGAATTAGTTGATCTATGTTCAGAGTGCTGTGCTGTGGTCCCTTAACATATCAATGTTCATATCTCAATCCAAAGGCTCATAACTTTTAAGTGGCCAACTGGCCAACAACACCTGACTGGTTGCCTGTACCGTCATCAAGAAGACCAACCAAACTATTCCACCATTCTTTTTCTAAAAATTAATACTGCATTGTTTCAGTTCAGCCAATTCATGTGCTTCTTCTGCTCCTTTTCTTCAGACAATTTCTTTCACTGTTTACCAATGTCTTGATGCCGTGCACTTGATATCTTTTGATAGGGGATTCTTTTCTTCTCTGTGACTCTGTGAGGTTAAGAAGAAAAAGTTAAATTGTATTCAAATTATATTTTTTATTTTGTTCTGTGGAACATATCACAGTCTATAGCTTAGAAATAGGAGTTACTTCAAAGGTAAGTTCATGTTATGATGAAGTTATATGTATATGCTCAATTGATAGTAATGATATTGTTGTTGTAAGTAGATTTTATTAGGATACAACAATAACAACAACATCAAGTCTTTATCCTACTACGTGGGGTTGGCTACATGAATCATTTTTCTCCATTGTATTCTGTTAAGAGTCAAATTCTCATTTAAATCTAATAAAAAAATATTATTTCTAATATTTTCTAATCAAGTCTTTTAATGTTTACCTTTACCTCTCTTAACATAAGCCAAATCTAATACATCTAGACTCCTAAACCAGTCATCAGAAGGTCGACATTTTATGTTACCAAACCATCTATAGAGACTCTCTCTAACCTTATCAGTCACTAGAGCTACTCCAATCTTTTCACATATATACTTGTTCTGCATTCTATCTCTAAGAGTAAAGCGCCACTCATCCACCTGAGCATCCTCATCTCTGCAACACTTAATTTTATGTTTCTCTTTTAACGACCAACATTTTGCCCCATAAAGTATTGCAGGTATCACCACTATCCTATAAAATTTCACTTAATTTTTAGGGTATTTTTCTATCACACAACAATCTTGATGCATTTCTTCACTTCAACAATCCAACTTGAATTCTACTAATAATATCATCATCTATTTCACCATCAGTACTCTGGACAATAGATCTGAGATATCTAAAATGTATACTTTTATTAATGACTTGATTACTCAAAGTCGCAATCATTATATTAGATCTATTATTACTAAAATTATATTCCATGTATTCGATTTTAGATCTACTCAAACAAAAATTTTAGACTCTAAGGTTGACCTTCATAATTCAAGTATACCTTCAACTCCCTCGTTAGTCTTATCAACAAAAAGAATACCATCAACAAAAAGCATACAGACGAAGGTACCTCCTCCAACAAATGTCTAGTAAAAACATTCATGACTAAAGCAAAAAAGATATGGGCTTAAATCTATTCCTTAATGTAATCCAACTAAAATAGGAAAATACTTGGTCTAACCAAGTCCTGCTTGAACACAAATAACAGCTCCTGCATACATATCCTTAATGACTTGAGTATAAGCATTATTTGCCCCTTTTTTTTCTTAAACTCTCCATAACACTTCACTTTGAACTTTATCATAAGCTTTCTTTAAATCAATAAATATCATATGTTGATCCTACTTATTCTCCCTATACTTCTCCATCAAACCTCTCAATAAATGTATACTTCCATAGTAGATCTATCTAACATCTATCCAAATTTATTATGAGAAACATTAGTACAATGTCGTAATCTATGCTCAACAACTCTCTCCCAAAGTTTTAAAGCATGACACATTAACTTAATTCATTTATAATAACACACACTCTTGTGCGTCACATTAATTCTTTAAAATAGGAATCAATATACTCCTTCCTCACTCATTTGACATCTTTTTAGGTTTCAATATAATATTTAAAAGTTTCATAAGCCATAAATTTTCTTCATCACTTAAGCATTTCCACACCTCTTATGAATTATCACCAAGGTCCAACAGCTTTTCCACACTTCATTTAATTTGCTTTTAATGCCTCTTTATTTTTGGTTTTACTAATTCGTCGATAAAAAATAAAAATATCTATTTTTATTTAGGGCGCTAAGGTCACTAAAGTCAATTATATTCTCACAATATTCTATGAAAAACTAATAAAAATATCTCATCTATCTTTATTGAATATCCTCTTCTGATAAAAGCACTTTTTTATATTCATTTCACTGGAGCCAGATCTTTATTTCTCATAACTCTTTGCTTGGCTAATCTATACATACATATTTCACCCTCCTTAGCATTAATCTATTATATAAATCATTAAAATCTAAATTTTTTACATCACAAATTAATTTTTTAGACTTCTTACAAGCCTCTTTATATATTTTTCAATTATTTTGTTTTTACATCTAAATGAATTTTCATAACAAAGATTATTATGTTTGATCTTTTCTTGCACAATTTGATTCCATTACTTACTATTTTTAATATTAGGAGTTTTTTTTAATACTCAAGCACATCCTTTGCAACATACTTAATATAATTAACTATTTTTCCACATAACATTAACTTTCTCATATATAGTTTGAATCTTAAAATCTAGAATCTTCCTGTCAAAAATATTTTTGTTTGTGTTAATTAAATGTCCCCATCTAAACCAAGAATAATATTTTTATTTTATTTTTTGTATTCTGCCCCTTCATCTTAAAGTCCAAATCTAATAAGTGATGCTGAGTACATAAATTTTTACTTGAAATAATTTTATAATCTTTGCAATTTAAACTATTTATTTTTCTTATAAAAAAATAATCAATCTATGTTTTATTATACTCATTCTTGTAAGTGATGAGATGCTCATCTCTTTTCTTAAATAATGTGTTAGCAATTAAAAAATCATAAGATAGAGAAAATTTTAATATAGTCCTATCACCTTCATTATTTATTTTAAACTCATAACCATTATGAATATTTTTAAAATCTCATATCTTTATATCAATATGTTCAATTAAATCTTTTTAAAATAATATTTTTTCAAAAGACATCTTTTGTATTAATTCTTCTAAGTCATTCCAAAATTTTAATTTTAAACACATATCGATCCAAACCTTTTTGATGAGCATAAGCATTTATGATATTAATAATTTTAGCATCAATAATAATTAATTATATCTACAATTCTATTAATTTCTATCATATTATCCTTCAAACTCTTATATATAATCAAACTACTACATTTTTTATGACTCTTACTTGAATACTATAGCTTAAATTCTAAACTATCAATTTCTTTAGTCTTCTCTTCAACTTATTTAGTTTCTTGAATACATAGAATATAAGAAAACTCATTTTTATTAAAAACATAGAATAATGTTAATATAAGAGAATTATATCACCATAAAGGATCAATATATCTCATATATACTCCTTATTCCTTAATGTATGAAGTTACTCAAACAAAACACAAACTAAACACCCTAATGATTGTATCAAGTAATTCTCTAAATTTTCTTAGTTGTCACCCTAAGAGAGATTCAAAGAAGTACTCTGAAATGTATTGAAATTAAACAATGACTGAACTCCCTTACAAATATAATGCAATGACTATTTATAGGAAAATATAAAGTAGGCAACTGGCGCTGCTATGCTTGAAAAGTCAGCGTCGCTGCCCCCAACAAATGAACTAATGCTGGTGTGCTATTATTTCGGTTGCTCCGTGGCGCTTGCTAACGTGGATCATTTACTTAGTGAATAGTATAATCGTTTCATTGACATGTCATGTGCTTTGAAAGTTCTGACTGCTACATCGCAGCGCTGCTAACTTTCAAACACTGCAGTGTCAGAATGACAATTTTAGCATCAATGCGTGATAGACTATGATGTTGCGACACTTGAAGACAGAGTATGACGCTGCAAAGCTATCCATTTTGATGTCTCGGTATTGTCCAATAGAGAAGTTAGCACTGTCATGTGAATGTTGTGGCGCTCTAGCGATTCTTTTGATGATATTGCGGCGTTGATTTGTCCTAAGCGATGTCGCGATGCTAGATGAGACTTAGAATTTTGAGTCTTTTTTGTATTTTTTCTGCACAACACAATTAAAAAAAATACATTTTCACTATAAATATAACACATAAAATAATATTTTATTTATACTTATCACCAAGTAATTGACAAAGGCTTCATTTGAGACAACTTTCTTATTGCTTTATTTTTCAGACTGTAACTACATTTGTTTTTCTTTTTTTTTTGCTACTGCTTTTTCTATATATTTTTTTTAAAAAAATTGTACTAGAAAGCTGCTTTAAACAGCAGCTTTAAAAAAAATGTTATTTTCTCTATAGTTTTATAGCCACCTTTATAAAAAAACTGCAATAATGTCAAACAAACTCTAAGAAGATTGTGATCATGACTCTTTCATTATATAAAAGTAATAATACTAAACTTAGGCATCTAGTTGGAGAATGGGTTTCTTCAATATTGTTTCTTCATTGAGGGTGAATATTATTTTATTTTAAGTAGTAGAATGTTCAAACAATTTCATTTAACTATGATGATAATGAATTATAAGCTTCGTATATGACAACTTTTTTATTGCTTTTTAAAAAGCAGCTTCCTAGCACAAAAATTATTTGAATTCAAAATTTTGTATTTAGAAGTTACTTTAGAAAACAGTCAGAAAATTGTCTCAATTGAAGCTATAATCAATGTTGTAACTTGGAATCTATACGGGGAATCTATACGGCCCCATCCTTTCTTTCTATGTTTAAACATTTATATATAATACAGAAGAACCGTTAAAGCTAAAGCAATATATAAAATATAATTCTTCAATCTTCTCAATTAGGGGTGTAAGTGAGCCAAGCCAACTAATAAGCTTGGTTGAGCTCGACTCAATAAATGTCTTGCAAGCTGAGTTCGAAAAGCTGATGAGCCAAGTCTTAGCTAGTCCTGACTTGACTTATTAGCTTACAAGTTAGCTCGCTTAAAAAATATTAATATAAAATACACTTAACAATATATTAACACACTTGATTTAAAAGAAGCTGTTAAAAATGCTTAAATTTATATTCAAACTTTTATATTATAGTAAGCCATTCGTTTGAGACAAAAATATTTAATGAATTATGTCATAAATTAGGATGAATTGCTCTAAAATTTTATGATTGATCACATTTTATTTTATTAATCCATTGATTTCATTTTAGTCTAAGTTATAAATCTACTTTGCTGTATTTTGAATGAGATTATTAAGATAATTAACAATAATTAGACATTGTATTAGCTATTAAAATATTTAATTAATGAATATAAAACAATCTTTGTTCAAATGCCGGACTAGTAATAAATAATTTGTTGTCAATGTCATATTGACCCAAATTGTATAAAGATAAAACAACACTTTTATATCACTTAAAAAATAATGTCGGATATTCCATCAAAGTCCTCCGAATTTTCCTTATAAAAAAATATTATATAAACGGCAGCTGAACTATTTCGCATCTAATGCTTTTACAAGAATGACTTACCCGTGTGTCTGTTTAGCATTTGTATGAAAATTTAACACACACGAAGGGATAACATAGGAATACAAAAATTGTAAGAGACACAAGAGTTTTTATAATAGTCGGGTAATGTAGGTTGAAGGACCATGGTAGGACGATGGTGGTCAGAGAATCATAGTCGAACAGCATCGGTCAGAGGAATATAGTCGGGTGATGGTAGTATAATGATCATACTCGAGCTATGGTGGTTGACGGATCGTGATCGGGCGATAATTGTCAACAACTTGTAGTTAGGTGACAACGGTTGAAGGTTGGACAATGTTCTGACTGTGGCAACCATGCGATGCTTCAATGATAGCGATTTAGCAGGGGTGGGGGTATTTCGATAGTGGTGGTTGGGCGGTGGTTCAATAAAGGCAACTGGTTGGTGCTTTGATAGTTGTGGTTAGGCGATTGTCCGACAGCGGTCCAACTGTTGTGCTATAGCGAAGCTATTAGATTTTTACAATCTCTAAGCTTCTCAAATTTGAAGCCCAAGTCCAAGCTCAAGCTTCGAACTTTTTCTTCATATAAAGAGTGAGGGCAGAGAAACATGCCTTGTAAATATGGAGAAATTCTAAAACACTTCATAAAGTAGTCCGTATTGATTCTCTTAATCATAGAGGATTTGTTTGGCATTTAAGTATTTAATGCTATCAGAATTGAGCCAACTTAGGCTCGCGAGATTTCTCTCATTAAGATGCTCGATTTGACTATAAAATACAAAATTCAAAGAACATTTGATCATTCAATTAATATTCTAAAATTTTCAATTATGTTTTAAGTGTTTGATTTAGACTCATTCAAACTCAAGTTGGACAACTTTTGATGTCTTGGAGTCCATCTTATCAAGACAATATAAGTTAACTAAAATTAAAGTTCATATGATCATGAATTTAATTTTAGATGTTTTCAATTCAAATAAATTATATGATCATTGATATGTAACTCACCCTAAATAATTTCATCTAAACAATCCCCCAATTTCTCTTTCTATCTCCAAGCCCCGCAATCAAATAATAGTAAGACAATTAATCCCCACCTACTACAATCCCAACCCCTTCAATAAACCAAAGAGTCCCACAAGTCAAAATGAACGAAGGATTTCTTTCTCCATTGCTCTCTTTACATTCTCACATATGAACCAGATCCAATAAAAAAGAAATGAGGCCTCACACTTTTAATTTTTTATGATTAAAGCTTCACATAGAAATGCACACAAATTTTTTTCTTTTTCTCAAACCCTATAAAGCTACTTCACCTGATTCTCCTTTCAATATGATATCAAGTCATAGGGCTCCAACATGCTAGGGAAACAACCAAGGAAACCCAACTCGGGCCCACAGCAGCATGGACCATGACAAAAAACTTAGACCGGGTTCGGCTCATCTCCTTGGACCCAAACAGAAAAAAACCAGTCAAACCAGGCCCCCTCACTGTGACTCTGCCATAGAAATGTCCCCTTAAGGCAACAATTCTTTATGTAAGCACTGCAAAGCCCTAGTAAAGGGTTAGTGGCCTAGAAACCAAGCCCTTACATAGAGAATTTAGTGGAGCCTTTCAAAAAGAAAGGAAAGCAATCAGCAAAGCTTGAGAGTTTTGCTATAAATTTTCATATAAGCATCTGTTTCCTTACCTAACTTCTCTTTCAACTTGGACTTTTTTAACTAAGAAAAGCAATTAGTGTCTTGATGCATAATGAACAAATCTTTCAGTTTAGACTTTTTTGAGATGGTGGGTGAACCATAGCCCTATGATCAGCGACTCAAGTCTCCGTGATTTTAGCCCACATTCAACCAAGCTAACCATAGCCCCATGGTCGAGGACTCAAATCTCGACTACAATAGGCCGAATTTGATCATGTGAATCAACTACTAATTTCTAACTAAATTATAATTTATTTGCTTGATATCCTCCAAAAAAAATCTAGCCCCAACCCTTCTTTTGTATGTCGTCCAGAACCCAATGAAAATATGTCACGTCACTCGATACTACTCGGTAATGTAGCTCGGTACTGCTTGGTACCAGATGATATGACACATTTTCATTGGGCTCCGGACTTCAGTTGTGTCCGGTGTCCGCACAGAATAATTTTTCCTTTCTGATGGCCTTATCTATTGGTAAAGGTCATTGATTTAACAGGTAAAAACTAAAAGGAATAAATTGTACAAAACATGCCTAGGGGGGCTTGAGAGCTGAAACTTCCAGGGAATTCACTTTCCAACAAACAAATATCAATGGCCATTGCTTAATATGTTAGTCAATATTCTAAATTTTGATTAGAACATGGCAATGTTGTGGAGAATCAGCAAGACAATAGAATCAGCAGAACCGATTTGATAAAGAGAATTGCTGTGAAATATTCTGAAGAAAAAATTATTTCAGATGTAATACGATTAGATATTGTGGAAAATCAAGTTAACACCTCACATTATGCTCAGTATGAATTACTGTAGAACTGTTCATAAATCTGATCCTGAATAATTGATATAAGACTACTAATTAGTCAGAATACAACCTGGTATGATTTGCGTTTGTCTCTTCTTTACTCTGCTAGTTTGAACGGTCCATTACTATTTAAAAACATGCTATTTTGTAATGTTTTTCACAAACAAAAGGACAATAAATGGCCAGTTTCTCTCTCCTTGATTGTATTTCTCACCTTCTTCCTCTAAAGACAATTTCACAGCAAGTGGTTTCTCATGATAAAATCAAGAGCTGATGACCCCTCAACATATTTATTTCTTTTTTTTCTAACATATATCTCGCTCTCTCCCTCCATCTTTGTCTCTCTCTTTGGCTGAAACTTCCTCATGACTTTCTTTAGCATTTTCCTGGCCACACTAAATACACTCCCACCCACCAAAACAAAAAAATACTTCAAAAGAATTTGAGCCTCTTAAAGAAAGGTTCAGAACAAATCTCAAGTCCCCTCTACTATACCACTCATGCGCTATTCAGCTTCCTCCTCTTTGCAGCTTGGGAGTTGTTCTGATAATTTTCCTGTGAAGCAGAAATTGTTTGATCACTTTTATAGCTCAAACATTTAGCATCCAAAACCCCAATTGGGCTCTGTGGCACTGATGAAATTGAAGGAGAAATCTCCTCCATAAGCCTCATCTCTTGTATTGCTTCATAACATTGCATGACTTTCTTCTGCAACCAAATTCCAAATACAGATTAGAACAAAAACAAAAGGTCATAAACTAACTAAGAGGCATACAAAGAACTGAGGTTGCAGCAGATTTACCTTCTGAACATAAGGACAACAATTTAAAGCATTCTCCATGCACAATATCTGAGCATCACTAAATGCAGTCATTGCAACTGCAGCAGCCACCTCTGAAGGCCTGAATTCTAACAGAGCAATTCCTGCATATGAATTTTACATAAATCAATCATACCAATTCATCACTTATTGCCTTAACTTTCTTGAGTGAAGAATTTGACTATGAGAACAAATGCTAAATCATATTACTCATCAAGGCATGCCATTCCCTGCGAATCGAACAGTTAAAGTTGAACAAAATGGCATTATCCATTCTCAAAACTAACCTTTAACTGTGCACAAAATGAGCTCCACACAGCGATGGATCTCCGATTCTTTCGGGGAATTTCCATCATTAAATGTGTGGAGAAAATAATCTATGAATGAGAAAGGTGTGACTGATTGCATCCTCCATTTGAGGGTGCTCAGCACCAGAAGCTCCATCCTCTGTATAGTCTTTGCCTCAAATACATATTTGGCATTGGCTATCTATTGCAATTAAGATTAATATTTAGAATGGAAAAAGGGGGGGAAATATGTAATAATAGTTCATGGTTCCTCACCTGTAAATCCAAGGATAGAGGAACTTCAGTTTCCTCCATCTTGGCAGCCAAAGATAGGCAGGCCACAGCTAGCAATTGAGTCATCCAAGCTTTCCCTTGCTATACATAAAGAACAACAAAAACATTTCATTAATCAAAGATCAAATGATTATTCATAAACAAAGACTAGAAAAGGATCATATTATTCAGCTGAAAAAATGGATAAGGGAAAGCATCTCCATTTTAGTCCAAGTTAAAGATTGGTGAGAGTTCTTACTGGGAGTTCATACGCACAGAGAAATCGATCCAGATAATTTACAGATAAGTAGGCACTAAGGGGTCCGAAGCTGTAATAGGCATGAACCTGCACACTTCAATATTTCACTCAATCAAACAAAAAAAATGTAGGAAAAAAAAGAGATAAATAGATGGAAGAGACAAAGAAACATTATTCCACTTATCATCAAAAGCTAATTGATGAAAAAAAGAAATACAGCAATCCACATATCTACCACTAATAACCAGATATACTACCAAAATAACACAAACCATCCGTTACAAACAAAAACATCTGATATCAAAATCAAGGGAAAATGCAAATGCCTTCAAAGAGTTAGTCCACTGAACTATTTGATCTGCAAAATCTCAAAAATAAACTTAAAAACCAAGTATACTGCAACAAATCACTAACATCTAGCAAGCTTGCAATATGTTTAAATGAAAATGAAGAAGATTTGAAATTGATCAATCTCCTTTTCCATAAAAAAAGAAATCAAGAGAAAAAAAAAACTTCAAATCGACATCCAGCAGTACGATCAATCAAAAAGGGTGAAATGCAAGGATAAAAGAAGGTAGATGGCACCTTCCGAATCCAATCTACAGCATCCTTTCTGACAGATATGTCCAATGCCCCACTCTTCAACCTCTTGGCATAATCTCTTGCCGGAAGATGCTCGGATTCCTTCTCCAGCAACGCAAATAAGCATTCCTCGGTTTGTAATGGGAAAATCATAAAGGAATCCCGGAAAAAAACAGTCTTTTGATCATAAATCTTCCCCATCCCACTCCCCCAAGATTTGCCTTTGATGCCAAGCTCGTCACCATCATCATCAACATCAAGGATGCTGCTGTTGTCCTCAGCGCATAGGAGCATGGACGAAGCATAGTCATAGCTAACTCCCATAGTAGCTGGATCAGAGATGAGCTCTCTTCTCCTTCCTTCTCAAATGATTCTCCTTTCATGGAGAAATCGAGAAGAAGAGCTTCCCCATTCTCTGATCATTCAGCGGACAAGAAAAAAGGCAGGAGATAAGAAGAGAGAAGAAAGAAGAAGAGTGAAGAGACTGTTGCATAGAGGGGAAAGGTGAACGCTAGCTGTAGGAGATGGATGGTGAGAGTATTTAGGGCGAGAGGATGAAAAAAGAGGTCAATATTAATCATTAATTAGATCAAAAATGGCTCATTGAATCATCTTATAATCATTTAATTAGGAGGAATATATATATAATCATTGAAAAAATAAGAACTTTGTCTTACTAAGTTGACGAAATAAATATTCGATCATTATTCATTTTAATAATTAAAAAAAAATCATCAAAGCTTATCTTGTTCTGACTATTAATTTAAGTTGAATTTGAGATTATTTTATTTTATTTTAAAGATTGCTGATGCATTTATATTTGACTATATTTTTCTATTAACTTTTTAAAAAAAATTATGATAATATATTTTCGTGATCAAACCTATAATAATATGATAGTTATAAGAGATTAATTTTCTTATTTATTTAAAAAATTATAATAAATTTTGAAGCTTATTTTTTACAAGAATTCTATTTTTTTTTTCAACGAATTGCTTATTACATTTTTGTCGATGGATAGTAAAATCTCCAATATCATTATGCTATTAATGGATTGAATTTCGGGAATTTCACCCAAAATAGAAAGAATGATTGGAAATGAATGTAATGATCATTATAGACCGTTATGATCATATTAGATGAGAAAATTTTGGAAGTTTAGAATTTGTTTGGGAAAGCTTTGTGACTCCATTTTTTAGATAGCAATCATAATTATATTCATCTATTACTTTCTTCTTATTTTTCAGAAAAAATTTGTATTGAAAAAATATTTTTCTTTTTGCAATCATAATAGCAAAGTTGTTTTCTCTACAATAACTTCATAACCAACTTTATAAAAAGCTGAAGTTGTCCCAAACCCTTGAAGCTTCATTTGAGATAGCTTTCTAATTGTTTTTCTTTTCAGATCACAACTATAATTTTTATTTGATTATTATTTTTTTACTATTTTCTAGAAATGCTTATGCCAAGAAATTGCTTTCTACTACAGCTTTCAAAAATATTATTTTCTCTATAATATTTTTACAATCATTTTTGTAAAAAGCTACAGCTGTCTCAAACAAGTACTTAGAATATTTTTGAAACATGTGCAACTTTTTATAAAATTGATTGTAAATTATTGTGAACAAAACATCTTAGATATTCTAATCATAAAAATAATTTTTCATCATATAAATTTCTAAAAAATATTGAAAAATAATAAGAAAAAAATAGTAAAATAAAATTATATTTGTTATGTTAAAATCAGATCATTGAAAAAACTATATAAAAACAGTCCTTTAGTTTGTATTTTCATTTAATCATTTAGATACTTTTATTTAAATAAATTACAATGTTTTTTTTTTATAATTTTTTTGGGTGAAATAAATAGTAAATAGCCTTGCACGGCCCCAATTTTTTAATTTAAAACAGCAGGTTTGGGCCGTTCGCCTGCGTTTTGGCCTGCCGTTTCTTTTCTCCACTTCCGAAGTTACAGTGAAGTCTCTTTATTATAATTTCTTGCTCGCCTGCTTTACTTATTTATATTTAGTTCTTTTTTTTTTATGGTATCAAATAATTTTTTATTTGATTTCCTAATTCGATATCGAATCATATTATACTTGCTGAATAAATTTATACTTAAAATAGAATGATTTAAATTGCTTTTATAGCAAGTCTTAGGATCATATTCAAATTTAATAGTTGATACTATAAAAAGCCATATGATAAATCTTTTTCACATTAGAGATTATGAATTTATATCTGAGTAAAATATATTATAACCGAGTAAAATATTCAGTGTGATAAATATTTTGTTTAAATTTGGTTGAGAGTATATAATCATTTTAGTTATAAATGGTGATTCACGCACATAATTAGAGAAGTGAATAAGGAGAAAGTAGGAGCGTGAATTTTGCACATGAAATACTTAAAAGAAAGAGATAAAATATGAAACTTATGAGATTGGAATTGTCTTTCTGGTGATGCGCCAGAAAGACGATTGAGTGAATAGAGCTGGTGGCAATAGTCATCTTCCAAAGATGAAGATGGATAACCTACAAGCGATAATCAAGGTGAATCTCAAAGATTAGAGATTTCAGTGAAGAGGGTTGAGTTGGACCTCCCATAGAGGCGCATGACATTGTCATGATTGATGAAGCAACATAGGAAGGTTGTGAGGGCCACCTTCGCTAGCAAGATTAGTCATCCCATGGAGGTTGGGATGATACGACATGCAGATAATGATGAGAAAATGCAAGGAAGTCATGGAGGCACTAAAGATGATCAACTGATCATCCTCTAAAAGTGGTGATGACATCACCTGAACTCAACGATAAAGTGGCTAAATAAGGTCCTAGATATCACACCCAACAATCAAAACTTTATTCACTTAAGCAAATCACACTAAACCTAGTTGACATATTGTGAAATATAACTCTCAAATCAATATATGATATTTTTTCAAACATTCTTCATCATTAAATTTTCCATTAATTCATAGATCAGTGCTCATCCCAATAAAATTTATGTAGAAGGAACAAAACATTTAGCTTACATCGAGAACTCCTTCATCAATGAGTCTTTATACCATCATTTAAACTCTTTAAAATATGCACAGACATAATTTCCACTAAAATAATACATTAAAATTTATATAACACATTGACAAAATCCAACTATTATCAAATCATTATTCCACCACCTCATTTTCCTTTCTTGAAACAAAAGTTATATGTATAGCAGAATTAAACATTAAGCATATACATTAAGATATTTTATGGCTAGCATATAAACATGAAAATAGAGCAATATGCATGAATATTATGCTAAAATTAATGTAACATGTTATACATGTTATGTAATCATGTGCGTACAAACTATGTGAATATTCATAATATTTGCATAATAATTAAACATTCATTTTCATGTCATGTGACAATTGGCATGATCATTTCTTATAGTAACTATAGTAGCATAGTTCACATTCTTAAACATATCCCAAGATTGTCAACTTCAATGGTGGTCTTAGACTAACTTGTTAGCTATAGTTACATGTTTCAACTTTATCTCGTTTGTATCATACTAGTTGTTCGTCCCTTGCACCCTACAACATCAATTTATCATCTTGCAAAGGTAAAGATTGTTCTATCAAACTATAGATCATTCATATCAATCATAACCTCGTTTCATAAGGTTTTAACATAATATAACATTTTTTTTTTCTTTTTTAGGAGATTTTTACCTTTTTTTTTTGATAGGTTTAAACTATGTTCGAAAAACTAGAGTCTCAAACCATAGAGCATAATGATCATGTATTCCTAAACTAAGTTATTACAACATATCCTATGTGATTATAGTCAACATCATGATTAATCAGTTCAAACAAATTTGAACCAAATATATTAAAATTTCTAGGCTCTTGTGATGCCCTATTTTCTTGCACCTAATCATAACCATCTAGCTAGCATGTTAATTTGAATCTCAAATATCCTGACTAGGAACATCTGATTGCATTCATTCAAACCTCATTGTTCATCCTCTCACAAGGGCCATTTGGACCAATTGGTGGCTATACAGCCATGTTGTAGCTTGTCTAAGTGACTAATTCAAGCGACTCACAATAATAGGTACCTATGATAGAATATTATGATGGTTTATCATTGTGTTTTTCATTCTCTACAAGACTAGTAACGCTTGGCAAACATATCAACCACTATATGTAGAAGCATGATTGTTTTGAGAGGCTTATAAAGGGTGATGAATGATTGTAGGTGTGGGATTCTTTTTTATTTTCTCAGTTATTGGTATAACAAAAAACGGTGCGCTCCAAAGTGGATGTAATCAAAAACTGTCAAACCACTCATACATTGTTCTTCTTTAACTTTTTCTATGTTGATTCCCTATGTATGTTCACCAACACTAGCCTCTATAATAGAAACTAAATACTTATTTTAAATCTTTTTTTTTTTCCTTTTTCAAACACAATCATGGCAGATCAAAACTTAAACATTACTTGATCTTGTGTCAGCAGCTTTTTTTTGTTAATAATTAAATCATACACAAATTGCTCAGAGCTTAGCTATTACTGAAAGCCTTAGATTAGACATAGCCTTACTAAACTTTGGTTATATACAACATCAGCCTATATAATAGAAACTAAATACTTGTTTTAAATCTTTTTTTTTTTTTTTCCTTTTTCAAACACAAGAAGGGCAGATCAAAACTTAAACCTTACTTGATCTTATGTCAGCAACTTTTTTTGTTGATAATTAAATCATACACAAATTGCTCATAGCTTAGCTATTATTGAAAGCCTTAGATTAGACATAGCCTTACTAAACTTTGGTTATATATGCTTGATTTTTTTATTTAGATATTATTTAATTGTGCATCAAATCATATCTTGATGAATCTTAGATGGGCTTCTAAAAGACTTTAAGATGACTCAAAATGCCAAAACTCTAGTTGAACCAACTAGGATTAAAATAGAACCTCTTGAACATTATGAACTCTATCACTTATCCTCACTTCAATTTAATATGCTCACTAATAAACTATGAACCTTGGGGGTTTCCCATAAAGCCTAGACTATAATTAATTGTCTTGTTTGATTGATTAGGAGTTTATTAAATTTGATTAAAAAGGATAATCAATGATGATTGAGAGAAACACGTAAGAGAACTCATAATAATGCCCAAAATAGGGGTGTAAATATTTGACACAACCCGAAAATCTGACTCGAACCCAACCCAAAAATTTTGGGTTAGGTCAACCTGTTTCGCAAACGGGCTAGGTTCAGGTTCCCAGATTTGACCCGTTTGAAAAATTGGGTCGGGTTCGGGTTGACCCAAAAACCTAAACTCAATCCGCGTTAACCCGTTTAAAACGAGATGACTGAGCTGCCCTCCCGTCGCGCCTACCAGCACTACCCCGCATGTCGCGTAGCGCGTCTGCCCGAGCATCCCAGCAGATCATGTCGTGTGTCTACCCGTGCTACCCCGCGTGTCGCATTCGGCGTCTCACATCATCTGACTCACCTCACTGGCGTTGGTATCCTCTGTCAACGCGAACCCGTCGTCTGACCGTTCGACTGTTCCGCACAGCCGCACATCCGCCGCCCCTCACGGCTATCCCAGGTTTACAAAATCAAGTCGGGTTAGGTCAACCCGATAACTCGACAAGTTGGGTCTGAGTCTTAAATTTTGACCCGTTTACATACCCGGGTCAGGATAGGGCCTGTTTGAACCTAAGTTAGTTCCAGATTTGACCCGAACTTGACCCGAAACCTTATTTTGACACCCCCTAAACCAAGTGCTTGGAATCATGGGCGGATCCACCACATGCTTAGGTGGGCAAATGCCCACCCTAAAAAAAAAATAATTAATATTAACAGGGGAAATTTTGAAATATTTTAGGTATTTTTGGCATTTTGGATCTGCCCCTTCTCGGAATGAAATGATTAGAAAAAAAACATTCAAGAGCCAAAGTGCTGAGGGATCTTTGGATGGTTCCTAAGTAATGAGTAACTCCATACTCAAGAATAGCATTGATTACCCAACAAAAATAATAATGTAGTCCAACAATCCACCATTTTAGTTACAATTACAACACCATTTCCACAATGTCATGTATGATCAAATGAGATTTTTGCAACCTCCACCAACAACTCTAATTAATATTAACTTTCATCCAAAAATAAGTGAGGCATGATAATTATTTGATATTTACTTTTTACTAACTTCTATCCAATAATAAGGGAGGCATATATAAATCCGTTTGAAAGCGAGTTTCCCCTAATAATTTTTAATGAGGAGAAAATTCATTGAGGAATCATGCAATAGCTTTACAAAAAGTTAGATTTTAATTCTCTTTTAACTTCAATTTGAAGCTTAAATCCTCACCTCTAAAATTGTTTTAAGAAGATTTGTAAAATTTAAAATTAATATTAATGTCTAACTACATTCATCAATTAAATGATAAATTTAACAAATTTCATTACTTTTAGAACATGATTTCTAACTTCAAACAACTAAAAAACTCTAATTCTATTATCACCTCCAAAGCACATATATTATTCATCATTCTTAATGCATTTGTTGAGTATTAATCATTATCCATTAACATTAGGAAAATATTTCAATTAGAGATGTGAAATTATAAAAAAAGCTCAAGCTTAAATGATATGGTCCCTAATTTTAAAATCAATAAACCCTCATTTATTTTCTACATTAATAAATTACATATATAAATAAATTTTGTCATCATTATTTATAAATATACTCATACTTATTTATCTATAACTATATTATGTCATATTTCTAATTAATAAAATGTTTTAGAATTTTTTTTTTTTTAAGAGAAGGAATATATATACACATAGGAAAAAAAATCCAGCAGTTGTAAAGCACCTCAGTGAAAAATCATGTGAAGCATCACTGTTTCATGATCAACCTGCAAAGCTTAGAAAAACAAATTAAATAAAATTCTGCAAAAAAATGCTGTCCATTCAACGAATTTTTATTGAGTCCTCCCACCTGACGTAGAGATACGTCCTCCCACCGCCAAAAAACTCGGTTTTTGCTCGGTATTGCTACGTATTATTTGATAATAACGAGGAATATCATCATGTGAAGACCAATACCGAGCAATACAAAAAAATACCGAGTTTTTTCTAGGAAAAACTAGGTTTTTTTATTTATTGCTCGGTATTGCTCGGTATAACTCGGTATTGGTCTTCACATGATGATATTCCTCGTTATTGTTTGGTATTGCTCGGTATTTCTCATTTTTTAGCACGATTTTAACTCTGGGAGGACGTATCTCTACGTCAGGTGGGAGGACGCAATAAAAATTCCCATTCAACAATGCTAATACTACTACCATAGTTGGATGATTTTTTTTTATGGCACACTAATTTAGGATCCATTTGGGAAGGCTATAATTTTTTTTTTAAGTGGACTGTAAAATTATTATAAGAAAAATATTTTTTTAAAAGCAGATTTTTAGTATATAATTTTAAAAAAAATAGTCAAATAGAAATTGTGAAAGTGATATTGAAAATAAAATAATACGAAAATCGTCTCAAGCGAGGCCTTAGATATTTAAAGAGTTGTGGAATTTAAAATATTATTTTTTAAATAAATAATAATTTTTGTTTTAAGAAATAATTTAGCACCTCTCTTGTAAAATAAGATGACACTACAAATAATTAACTTAAACATTGTGGACCAAATTGTAATATTCTATAAATTGTTAAGCTCACATGCAAAAATTTCATCATTTTGTATTTTAATGATACAAACATTATATTATTTTCATCATGAAAGTTATAAAAGTATTGTAAACTCGGATATGCAATGTAAAATTGTACATATAAATATAGAATTCTGAGCCCTTTCAGCGTCAAGCCATTGAATTCAAATTACATTAATATTTGTGTCCCATTATTGTCTTTGGTGATCAATAACAGTAGAAGTTATGAATGTACGTATAAGTTCTGATAAAGTCCTTCACGAAATGAACAGTAAGCCTTCTGCTCCTTACAATGCGCCAAATTTGCCATTAGTATCATTGGCTGTCAGCTTGCAGCTGCAGATTTATTTTGAGCTTTCTTATTAGACAGCTGACTGTGGAGAATGATTAAATAAAAATAATTCAAAGAAGCCTCATTAAGAGGGTGTCAAAATGGAGAGATTATTCTGTGCGGATAGCGGACAGAAAGAATCATTCGATTTTGTCTATGTAAATAGTAAAAGCGCAGCATGAACAGTAAAAGTACAGCTATTGTTCACATAAACAAATCGGACGGTTCTTTCCATCCGGTATCCACACAGAATAATTCATCGTAAAAATGTTGCTTTCTTGATTAGCTTCTTTGTAGTTATGTCCTTCAACTAGTTTGTTGTTTTGAACACACCTATTTTCTTGGAATATGATTTGAATATTTTATGCTTGTGAATGCTCAATCTTGATAGTTTTTCTTGATTTCTTAGAACATTATAAGATATGTTTAAGGATAAATTGTAACATGCTATGATACATTGACGTATGGCATTTTAGGGTTTAAGATTTTTAATGCACATCTACTATATATGCCATAAATATGCAAATTTTATGGGAAATCAAGTTGTTATTAATCTTTAAATTATTATTTGTTAATTTCAATGAGAATTGACAATGGTAAAATCTAATTTAGTTGGAAGATTTTTTTTTCTTTATGCTATAAATTAATGACAAGAAAGTTAAAAATACCATAAGCCACGAATGATTGAAATTTTATGCAAAAGAAAGAAAATCATATTTTAGTTAATATGATGAAATTCATGTTATGTGTGAAATTCGATTGTGTCGGTCAAATTGGATTGTTCTATTGCCTCAGATCTCAATCAAACTTTATTTCCGTACAACACCTCGGCACTGTGTTCTCAAGCGCATAGTGCTAAATAACAGATAGCAAAACGCCGTAGCGGTATAGATACGGTGCTGCAGTAGTGCAAGATAGAGGCTTCAGAGCCGCAGTGCTCCAAACTTGCACCGCAGCTCTGTGAGACAGATTGGATGATTTTATTTTTCGTTTTTCTTAAGGGTTGTGTCCATGTCTCTTGAGATTATTTTAATTGGCTTTCTCTTATATTTTGAGTGTGTAGACATTAAAAACAATGCATGTGAGAAGAGAAGCAATGAGAGAGTGAGAGAAAAGAGAGATTTGTACTTATTTCTCCAAACTTTTGTAGTGGATTTCTTGGTGTGGTGTGACTCCGTGATTTTTTTTTCCATATTTTGAGTTTTTTCACGTTAAATCTTGGTGTCCTTTATTTTTTTCCGCTCCTTTTACTTTCTTGCTTGTTTCGTCATTGTGGTGTTTGCTCCTCACCTCCCCAACAATTCAATCACTTTTAACCAATTACAATAAACATAGGGAAGAAGATAATGAGAGAGAATAAAGAGCTAGAATAGCAGTTAGAAGAAAGCTTCATCTTTTAACTTAACAAAGGGATGGCCTCTTTGAAAATACTTCAAGTTTCATACTTAATGAAAGATTAAAATGCCAAAATAAAAAGAATGATTTTTACAACAACAACATCAAGTCTTTATCCCAATATAAGTAATCAGCTACAAAAATCCTTTTTCTCCATTGTGTTGTATGCATCAAAGAAAACTTTTATTCGCCCATAAAAGTGTTTTATGATGCATATATTTATAAACATAATAAAATGTAAAATAGAATAAGAATCCCCAGAGGAAGATGCTATGCTATGGTTTTTTCTCCTTGCCAGTGCCATTCGCTGATGTGTGGGTGGCCTCCGTCGCATTTTTCGCCTCAGGGAAGTCCTTCTCTAGAACTTTTTTTAAGGTGTTCTTCTTGTTTTGTTTTTTGGCTTGATGTCGTCTTCCCGGCTTTGCGACCCAAGGTTTTTGCACGGTTATTATTCTGCTCTTTCGTTTAAAGATGCTTTGTTTGGACATCTAATTGTTATGTCCCTTTTCCCGATTTGAGAATTTATTCTCACTGTGGGTTGTCATAGTTATTGATTTCGAAGGATGAAATTAAATTGCTCCATGCTCCTTTTGAATTTGCTTTAGTAGACAAGTTTCCTGTCCGGAGGCCTTCCATTGATGCCATCAGGAAAAAATTTTTCAATCTAAAGCTTAATGTTGATTGCTCGGTCACTATTCTCAACCCTGGAAATGTATTGATCAAGCTTGTCAACGATTTTGATTACTGTATGATCTTCTCTCATCGATCTTATTTTGTGAGTAATTATTTTATGAAAGTTGTGAAATGGACCTCGACTTTGGACATTGAGGTTGATTCTCCTATCGTTCCCATATGGATTTCACTTCCTTACCTTCGGCCTCATCTTTTCTCCCCACATGAATCCTCTTTGGGTTGGGTTCCTTGTTCGATCGGACTTTAAAAATAGATACTACAACATCTTCTGGTTCCCGCCCATCTGTTGCTCGCATCCTTGTAGAGTTGGATGTCTCAAAAAAACTCTTGGATAAGATTTGGGTGGTTCGACTAATTCCGGTTACATTCAGTCGGTGATTTTGGATAATCTCCCTCATTATTGTGTGCACTGTAATTCTTTATGTCATTTGAAAAATGAATGCCGTATTTTACATCCTCAACTTAATCTTGTTGCTAAACCCGTTCCTATCCTTAGCAAGGCTCATCCCTCTTTTGTCCAGTGTGAGTTGGTTGGGATAAATGTGGTCATTCCTAATGTTACTTCTATTATGCCTGTGGAGGGGGGCGGCTATTGGAGTATTTTCCCTTGTGGTTGCTGATCTAGACCGAAACCTATCTACTATTGTTCTACCAGTGACTTCGTCTATTGTTGCTAATAGTAATACTATGGTGGTTTCTTCATTGGTTGTTAATGAGGAGGTCGGAGGGATGTTAGTCTTTCAATATTGCTCTAATATGTATTGGCTGTGATGATGGACCTATGGCTTTGGCCTCTGTGGGCCCTATTGCTTTGTTTAATGGGAATGTGATTGATGAAGGTGTTTGTAATCTTGTAGCCAGTGTGGTTTCTAGTGATCTTAAGGATGGGACTTGTAACAATTTGTGGAATGTGGGCAATGATTCTATTGTGGGTGACATGAGCCCTATTTGCTTAGAGAATCATGTCTCTACCCCGATTCCTTCTCCTATTAATGTTGATGTTGATGAAGAAATTGTTTGGATTATGTGGTCGGTGATGCAGGTAGTCATTCAGTTAACTTGGTTATGCCGAAAACTATTGTTGATATTCCTATTTTGGTTGTGTCCAATGTGGAGTTGAAAGCCCATTTGACGTTATCGGTGAGTAAATTATGTGTGGATCATACTGATTGGTTGAATGTGTCTGATGGCGATGTTGATGAGATTGAAAATGAATTTCAAGATTCGCAAGATATATATAATTTTATGGCAAGCCGAGTAGTTGATCATGTTGTTTCAATCGGTGCTGGAAAAAGATCTAAAAATAAATCTAAGAAAAATAAATGTGATTCATGATGTGATTGGTTTGACTTTTCTAATGATTTATGAACTATGATGAGGCAATTCTGCTTAACCCCGGTTTGGCCTTGAGTTGGCAATCTTGGTGGTTGGTGTGGTTTTCTCGGTGCTCGGAATTTCGTTTGGTTGTTGTGTGGCTTACAACTGTCAATGGATGGTCATTTATTCGCTACTTGGTGGGTGCAGGATTGACATACTGAGTCCTTTTGGGTGGTAGCATTTGATTTGAATTGTGTTTTTGTCGTCTCAATTGTTACTTGGACCATTGGGTCTCTTCTGGTGGTGCTTTGGGTGGCTCATGTGGCTCTGAGATTTGGATTTTTCTTGGTGCTCTGGTAGTTTTGTTTTGTTGCCTTATTTTCTATTGTTTCTCTTGCAATAGATAGAACGTCGGCTCGTAGGTTTTCTTCAAAATCTGTTCTTTTAGAACTGGTAGTTCTTTAAGGCTTGTAATTTTCTTATAGTAATCGAGTTGCTCCTCAGCGAGTTTTATTTAAAAAAAAAAAATCCCCAGAGGAAGATGCTACCAAAAGTAATACTCAAAAGCTTTTAAAAATCACTCGTAGGAATTGTAGAACCGGGAACTCCAAAAAAAGCTATACTCCGATGGGAATGCACAATAATAACCCTCTATGTACAAAAATACCTATATGATCTCATAGAAAGACCAATGCCCACTTATAATCTTGTAATAGAGTTATGAGTAACTTACAAGAGACTTCGATGGGAGCATCATCCATTTGAACCACAAAATATAGAAGATGGAGCTGTTGGTAGCCAACTAAGCTACAAGGATAAGAACCATCTATGTGAATAGGAGAAGCCACACCATGACTTCTCCTTACCTTGGAAATGATGTAGCTAACATTATTCTATTAAAGTAGAACATTCCTGTTAGACAATACATCACTCGTTAAATTTCAAAAGAAATGGACACAAACATCTTATTTTGGGAGAAGAAGATTCTAAATATTCAAGAGATGCAATCACCAGCAATCGGTTCAATCTGGAGGCATTACTCTTTAAAAGTTGCAACTTTTGTTTTATACAAAGGCTAGCACAAGCAGTTTCTTAGTCCTCTTGTAAAAATGCAAACTTTTATTCTTACAGATCAAACATTTTTCTAGGTCACATAGCCAAAGATGGATAAAAAATACATATAGCAAAGTCACATGGCACTCAGTTGTCTCTAGTACTGTTCTTGATCCATTCTAGGTACTTATCATTACCACCATTTATTGGCAATGCAATGACTTCAGGAACCCTGCAATTTGCGCATTTTTTTTTTTGGTAATATGAGGAGTTATTGAATGAAATGCACTAAGATGTCAAGCCTCTGGCAGTACAACGAATTTAAATGATCTTACTCGTATTCATGATTTGCTTTGACGTGCTCTGTCAAAGAATTTAGAAGAGATTCTCTAGTCTTGATGATGAGAAGCTCTTCAGAATCCGTTTGTACCTGTAAACAAGATGCAATGGTGGCATATCCACTTTCCCAGCCATTAGAGAAGTGTTGGGACAAACAAAAATTTTTTATATTCAGATTAAAATTTGAGCAGAATGAAATTAAGATCCATTGAATTAATTTAAACATAAATATAATATCCGGATAATTAATTAAAATGTATATTACAAGGATTTCAAATTAATTTAAATAGATTTGAAATTCGTCAAGATACAAATTTGTTCATGATATCCAGTTTATTTTTCCCTAAAAGTTAATGCCCATGTCCCAAATGTAACAGGAGCTACGACAGGAAATAAATGTCAGTTAGCATTAGCATCGACCATGGGAAATCATGTGTTGCGTACCTTACCATCCCACCAATAAATAGACTGAAGTCCTGCGACCACAAATCAATGCCATGTGTAAGGGCCACGGTCAGAACTAAAACAACTGAAGACAATTCAAAGAATCATCTTGCTTTGAGAGAAAATAGGGATGATATTTGTCCATATTATTTCCGTACTTAACGTGTATTTGCAACTTTCAGGTATGTGAAGGAACATAAAAATTTAAGTGAATTTCTTACAGTATTTTTCAAACATTAGAGGCCCGAGAAGATACAAGTCAAAACATATCGCATAACTAATGCCAACCAAATAATAAAAAATTCATTTTGTTTTCATGAAAATAATAGGCACAGGATTTTTACCCCTTCGGTACCCCTTCGGTACGACTAATTATTCTGTGCGAACACTGGACGAAGAGAACTGTCCGGATTTGCTGCCCTTTTGATGCGCTTTTATAAAAGGGCAGTAAAATGGCAGCAAATATTTAATATTTAGTAAATAATTGAATATTTATTGCGATTTTGCTGCACTTTTGCAAAAGGGCAGCAAAATGACAATAAAAACGCACTCATAATTGAATATTTGTTGTCATTTTACTGTCCTTTTGCAAAAGAGCATAAAAAACGCAGCAAATCCGAGCGGTTCTCTACGTCCGGTGTCCGCACAAAATAATGTCTCCTTCGGTACAGCTAGGATTGGATTTAACGCCAAAATAAAGGCCAGCTACTCGAGGTAAACCCATATAGCAAAACGGCTCGATGAATAAAAATAAGTGCAGAAAAATTATACTTTTACCTTAAAGCAGCCAATATTAAACCATAGTAGTAGAAGGTCAAAACAAGTTTTCTGCATAGTTTAAGCTGCTTTCTCTACCCTGCTACACACGAAGGCTTCTCCTCTGACTTTAATCAAATTCTGAACCTAAAAACATGAAATATCTCATGCAGAATGCCTATTTTAGAATTTTTTTAATTCAAATCATCATCATCATTAGTCTTCTTCCACCTTGCACCAGGCTTTATTCATCATTCTCCATTCATTCATTCTGAGAACTCTGTTAATTTGATTTTGCATAAATATTTTGCAACCTCTATTCATGTTCTTTAGTCTACTGCTCTACTTCTCTAGATTAATTCTATAAAACATTCTTATCAATATATTTTGCTCTTAGTCATGTATGTCCACATCACTTTAATTTATTTATATTATAGCTTTAATAAAAGCTGCTCTCATCATATCTCAATATCACAAGTTGTTGCTATCATTTTCTACTTCAAATATAACCATTTTAACGTTCTTATTTATATCTCCCTCAACCAAGTTATTAAAATCTTCTTCTGTGCCAAGCAATTAGATCCAATGACATAATTAATCTAATTAGAATTTCATAAAATTCATCTTCAACTCTCATAAATTACCTTATTGCATGAGACCTGAGGCATAACTTTAACCAAGTTAAACCCTCATCAATATTTCAACCTTTTTTATAATATATTTAATTCATCTAAACTGAAAAGACATAGGTGTCATTTGATCTTCTAGCAATATTGACTAATAACTATCGCTTTTGTATTCACTTAAATTACTTACCAAATGCTCTATTTTTATTTCATTCAAATATGGGTATAAAAAGTCCCAACCTAACCAATTCACTTGTATGTTTTTTCCTTTATTTTGAGGTGTCAAGAGATGCTTCTTTGAATAATAATCAGGACTTCAATATAATATACCTCAAAATTTTAGTCACAGTAATATTCATACCATCACCGATATTGTAAATGTGATGTTGAACTTTTGAATCACTTTCTAGCAAAATCTGCATTTAGTATCAAATAATTTTAGTTGAATCCTTACAGTTAAAACATCTTGTTCATCATCATCATCATCTTTAACCTTATCCCAATTATTTGAGGACAGCTTTAATGATCCACCTTTTTCATTTGTTCTTGTTGGGAGATGTTAAAGTTATTCTTTAATAGATTTTTGAACAATTTTTATCCCAGATATAATAGGACAATCATTTTTTTCCTCGCAGAGCCCTCAACACTAATTTAATATTGTCTAATTGGTGTATTTTTTTCACCCTCTGATATTGATAGAAAGTGTTTGTAAAAATCCAATCTCCCTTGATTGAAATTAAATTGCAGCAATTGCAAACACAATCTCCAAGAGGAATTAAGAACAATAATAAGAGAAAATTCTTGTTAATTGATGATATACGGAAGAAACAATGAGATACGATAGATCTTCTATTGGAGAGGAAGAACCGGCTCTCCCAAATCCCTAGCCACCGGCTAGAGCCCAAAACTCCCTAAGAACAATCTAAATTCAGCAAATAACATCCTAATCTTGAAATCACTCTATTGTTAGCCTTAAATAGGCTCCCCTAATTCCCTCCCAAATTAACCCCCTTTCCTAGATAATCCCCTCTCATATTTGAATTCAAATCAAATCTCTTGCTCTAAATAACTCCCTCCTGATTACAATTAAAACTTCCCTAAACAATTCCTCCTTGATTCCTCCTCCCTTTCCCTAAATAATTCTCTCTTAGATTTTGAATTCAAATGAGATCGCTTGCCCTAAATAATTCTCCCAATTGTAATTAAAATTTCCCTAAATAATTTCTCTTTGATTAAGAACCTTCCTAAATAGCTCCTTTTATATTAAGAAACTTTATAATACCCTCCCAATCAAATTGACCGGTCCATCAATACTCCCCTCCCAAAGTGTCACCTTGTCCTCAAGGTGGAACGAAAGAAATTGTTGTTGAAGCACTAGACTAATAGCACTGGACTAAAAATGGATTGTTACTGGATTGAATAATCCATGCCTCCAGCATCTCCTTGATTAATCTTTCAATCTCTTCATTTTGGACTTAGGAATCACGGTACAAACAAACACTGATAAGCGAGACTCCTTTCAAGATGATAACATGATAGCATTCTCACGGAGGAGGCAACCCCTGAACTGACTGGAACACCCTTTATCTGGTGCTTCTATCTTCCTTCTGTCTTTTTTGCATTCCAAACTCTGTAGCTCCACCAAAAATCTCACTCCTTCATCCTCCACCCCCCCCACCCCCGATTAGGAAACTTTCCAATCCCTCCTAATCAAATAGGTCGGCCCATCATATATACATGTATAAACCACTTAAATCTAGTTTTCACAACTTTATCTTCAGATGATGATAGTATAATCATCCCTTTAATATAAAATTTATTTAATTTACCCTTAATAATTTTATCACACATCAATCTTAACCAAGATTATAAAAATTAAATCGGCCGGTTTGGTCTGTGCGTATAAAATAGGAGTAGCATTGAACTGCCTGAGAACTGCTTGAACCGACGGTCGAACCAATGAACCGAAGAATCGGTGCCGGTTTTGCAAAACCTGGCAGTTTAAGCCCAAGCAAAATTTGAATCGATTCGGCTAGCATTTAATTAAAAGAAATAAGTTACTAAATTTATTATTAAATATTTCACTTAATAAATTAATTTAAATTTTATATATATATTAATTAAACAAGCATCAACAATGCTTTATCATATGACCCAACTTATCATGTGACTTCTTTTCACATGTGAATCAAAAAGTTTATATAGACAAAAATAATGCTAACATATAGTGCCTAGATGATGTGGGATTAAAACACCAAAGTGTAGTTCTCAAATTTAATATACATGCACTACATATTTATATATAATTAATGCAAATAATATTTAATTTTTATCTATTATTTTTTTTCATTTTATTTAATTAGCCAAATCTGAATCCAGCATTATTTCCCTCATATAATCCTTCTAAATCAGCCACCTGACTATGGAAAGAGATAACTATGATTTAGGTGAGCCTCCTATGAATCCCCATCCTAGTCATGGGATTTGGGTAGCATCCCGAACTTTTGAGAATGTTATAGGGACATCAGAGCATGGAAAGTATATCAGAGATGTGGCCATCGATCTACGGCCACGATCGAGTCGATGTATTTTTGAGTCATTTCATGTATTTGTTTTGATTATGTTAATTGTCTCTTGTTATTTATGTTGTATTTATTTTTCCTGTTTTTAACCCTTAAGGGAGGTCGTATGTAAGGCTTAAGGACACTGTCGTCTTTTTATTTTTGAGTTCTTTTGTACGAGGCTATTTATAGCCCTTATGTTTCACTTTTAAGGTTAATGATTGAATGATAAAAAATTGTGCTATTGCTTGAGTTCTTGAAAGATCTTGAGAGTGCTTGGAGAGAGAGAGAGAGAGATCCCTAGGATAGGGAAGTTGGATCACCCACCAACCTTGGGGACGGCCGGGTTCGTGGTTCGTTACTTTATCTTTTTCCTTTTCCTTTCATCAACTCACCATCGCCGCCTAAACCCCTCCCACCACCCATACCACGGGCTAACCTCTCCCCCCAGCACCCCCACCAAAATCCCCTTCAAGCCCACCAAACGCCAGCCCCTCTTCCCTCATCCTCCCTCCAAAATTCAAATCACCTCTTGAATCATTTCCATAAATAATTATTCTTAATTTGGGAAGACATAATTTCAAATTTCAATGCAATTTGAATTTGAATATTTCTTTCCTAATTTAAGAAATCTATTTTAGGAAAGTTCCTAAATTAAATCCTATTTGAATTTCAAATTTGATTTGGATTTAATTAATCATTTCCTAATTCCTAAACCTAAATTAAGAAACCCAAATCTCCACCTCAATCATCCCATAGCCCTTAATGCCGCCGGCCCCTATAGGAGGAGATTAGGAATTGTTTCCTAAAACCCAACTCCCCACTTTGGAAACTATTCAAATTTTCCTCACCTCCCTTTGGCCGAATTCTCCCCTAGCCCCATCTATTTAATTTATTTCCAATAGGGAACTTCTCCAATTGGAAGTAAATTAACCTCCTCCCTTCTCTCTCTCTCTCTCTCTCTCTCTCTCTCTCTCTCTCTTCCTTATTTTTTTCCTCAATCAAGGGAAATAATTAGGAAGTGTTTGAGTTACAATTCCCTCCACTTTAATCCCCCAAAATCTGAACCTAATTTCCCAAAACCTCTTCCCCTTGGCCCGCCACCTTCTTTTGCTTTCTCCTACTTTGAGTCTTGAGAGAAATCCCTTTATTTCAAAGGGAAAACGACGAGGACAGCAAAGGGCCACCTCCTTCAACACTTCGACGCAACGAGATCAATGCATGGCCGATCCCGATCTTGACTACGGCCTTGCCTGCGACGAGCAAGGTTTCGTGCACATCCTCCACTCAACTTTCTTCAACGTCAACCCGAATATCAACAACACCATCGAGGAATACGTGGAGCACATTCTAGATACTCTAGTCGAAGCCATAGAGGAGCAACTTGGTACCGTTCAATCGAGGATTACGTCCAAGCCGTAACGCTACGGCCTTGCCTGCGACGAGCAAGGTTTCGTGCACATCCTCCACTCAACTTTCTTCAACGTCAACCCAAATATCAACAACACCATCGAGGAATACGTGGAGCACATTCTAGATACTCTCGTCGAAGCCATAGAGGAGCAACTTGGTACCGTTCAATCGAGGATTACGTCCAAGCCGTAACGAAGGTCTTCTAATCTTCCTACTCTAGTATTTTCATAGTCTAACTTTATTTTGTGGTTTGATTTACTTCATGATGGTCTTGTCCGCCTATCTCTGCCGAGCTTAGTAAACGTAGGAATTGAGGGTGCCTTATATGTGGCTAACTTATTATTAGATTAGGGATTTTGTTGAAGCTATTTACTATGCATGTTATTGAGCTTCTAACTTGTTTTGATATTCCAAGTGTTTGGCAAGTGGCTTAGCCTAAACGTAGGCACACCTCTCTGGTTTCCTTTTATCGTTTTGACTGCTAATAGTTTTAATCTTACTTGCTTATTCAAGAAATCGTGCAATTCTTATCGCATACATTTAAAATATTTTAATCATGCATCAGAAGTTTTGTATGGTGGCATCCCATATGTCATTTGCAGTTGATAAGAACATAAACATATTACTAATTTCTGGAGTCATGGAATTCCACAACCATGGACATAATCATGGAGTCCACTTCATCCCATGCCCAAAAATTAGGATCTCCTTCTTTTGGCCCTCCTCTAAGGAAGTGATGTATCTTTCCTCTCCCTTTCAAGTAGGTTTTCACTAATTGAGTTCACTTCAGGTAGTTCTTCCCATTTAGGTGATAGGAATGTTGCATACTTTGGAGATCACCTCATCCTTGGTGCACAATAGAATGCTTCTATTTACTTTGGTTCATACTCTAGGAGGAATTAATTTCAGACATTACGTTGTCGAATGATAGCATTAAAGGCTATCTGCAAGATCCTGGGTAGCAATGAAGACTGCCTGGAATCTTACCCTCCAAATTCTAGCAAGGATAATGAAGGTCGATGCTTGTTATAGCAGCTCTTGTTTGGTTCGGTCCAAAAGCATGAATAGCTTTCCACATCGGGCCAAGTCTTCTAGTCGCACGCTTCATCGTGTTCGGACAATTCCTCCAAAAGAAACGTATGAGACTTCGATTCGACTCTTCCGTCTGATATGCACACAAGTACGTTTGCTCGATTCCTCCAGAAGATATGCACGAGACCTCTTCTCCCTCGATCAACTCTTCCGGTCGATACGCACGGGCGTACGTAGGCAGACGTTCGTTCGATTCCTTTGATTCTCGCAATCGATGCACGAGCATCCTCAGGCGCGTACGATACCTTGTCAAGTCTTCCAATCAACCGTACGCAGGCATTCAATTCGCACGCATAGAAGACCTCTTACGCTTGACAGACACATTCGACTTTACTTCGCGCATGCTTGGAGGACCGCATGTAGGGAGGTTTGAAGGAATGAAACAAACTGCTTGACGATCAATCTTCAACGGCAATAAAGGCTGCCCTCTCTGCTTACTTCGTATATCCACTCACAAAGATTTGTCAATGGTAACGGCAATGAAGGCTAACCGTGGATTTAATGCCATGTTGAACTCAGAGATTTGAGAGGAAAAAAAAAGCTTATGTTATTGCACAATTATATCCCTATTTATAGATCTATACAAAATCTCTAATAAAGAAATAAATCAGTTATATAATCTTGCATTATTTCCCTAATATAGTCCTTCCTACATCAGCCACCTAACTATAGAAAGAGAACGGTGAGATTCAGGTGAGCCTCCCACGGATCCCCATCCTAGTCATGGGATCAATCTGTCTAAGGATGGCTGAGATTTAACATTTAACCCATTCAAAAAATATGATAGTATACCCCTCTTATCTTAACACTCCTCCAATACCTAACCCTAGATGCATTCAAGAAAAATCAACTCCTTATTAAAACTAAGCAACTTAAGAATAGATGCATTGACAAGTCACTTTTTTATTTCAATAAAAACACGACCAACATATTTATTCTTTTTTTCAAGTAATTTATACTTGGAGCCAAGACAATATTAAAACCCTAATTAAATTATGTATAAAAAGAAATCAAATCATTAAAATGTTAGAATATCATATATATCAATAAACTTTGGTCAACTATTAATCGCTTTAACTTTATTAGAATCAGTATTTAATCCATCCCTTGACACAACAAATCCCAAGAAGATCATAGATGAGTTAAAACAATATTATTTTAAAACTAAATATAACTTATCTAGAAGAAGTATACAACAAAACACATCACTTTAAATATTCTTTGTAACTATTTGTAACCAAAGAGAAGAAATATACTGTATTGAGATTCTTTTCATTACTTCACAACTACTTCTAATATTAGCAAGTATTGTATCATGCATCTTTAACATGGAACATTATCTTTGACATACTTTTGTTTCTCATTAGACACTGAATCAATTCTCATGGTACTTGATTATTTGCCTTCTCAAGGTCAAGATCTAAATGATGATTATTTGTTACTCCTGGTACTTGTTCATTAATTATTTTAACACAAAAAACATCTTTTGTACCGAGTCTTCCTGCCATGAAACCGAATTTGCTCCAAAAAATTTGAAGTTTATATTTTAATCAACTTTTATGTATGGCACCATATTATTATCAAAACTGAGGACACAATACATTATTTTAAATCCTTCTCCAGTGAAACATCATATTTCTAACTTAAATTACTTATAACATGATGCTTCAAATAAGAAAGCACTTAAATATATGCACAAGCAGCTGCATTGAAAGTTAACGACCAAAGCAAGTCCATACACTCAATTCAACATAAACTAATTCCATGAAATGATTGAACTTTATGGAACTCGGCTTTTGAAAAGAACATCCACATTGTGTCACACATTCAGGATTTAAATGAACATGCCGCGGCCGAATATTTCATTTTCTGTTTAAGGCTTTCAACAATACCAATATCCTGGACAACAGCTTCTTCACTAAAATGATTCTTCCAAAAGTCTCAAAAAGAAAGGAAAATAAGCATTCAAGTGGAGGGAACAGGATATACAGAGAAGATGCGAAAGGAATCTCAATGCATGGACTAAAATGGGCAAATTGATGCATGTCAGAGAAAGGTTAAGGACATACCAGGGACAATGTTGACACAGGCAGCAAGCTTTTCATTAACAATACTCTCAGCAAGTTTCTTGCCTGCATATCAAAAAGATAATATAAGTAAAGTATGACGATATATCACAGCAAAAGCAGGAAATCCGCCAATTAGAGCTATAAGACCAAGCTAAATCCTGCATCGTCTCTGATCAGAATATAGGTATTACCCGCTTGATCAGGAGATACAAAGTATTACAATACAAAGAATCAAATCAAAATTGTATTGTTGCATATAGTCCATCTCACCTCAAAATATAGAAAAGAACTAGAATAATTACGTAGAAACAGTTAGACTGATATGTAGGCTACTACAAATTTCACTAGGATAAAAGATATAGGATTAGAGATGAATGATTAGGCCATCAACGTGTTAAAAAAAATATGGCAAGCAAGTACTAGAAGACAGAGAATATACATCCTTCTAGAATAGGAGTAGGTGGTTGCAGATAGGTCTTTCTAAATGTACTAAAGATCACTTATCCAATGATCATTGATAGACATCGAAGATGTACGCTTTAATTGAATGATAATAAGATTAAAAAAATAAAAAACCTCAAACCATATGCTATGAGCAAGTTATAACCTCAACGCTCATAGATCATGCTCAATGCTTGGATCTCTAGGGGAGATACAAGATAAAACATTTAACCAGGACTAAGAGAACAGAGGAGCACTTGAATCTTTGAGTTTTGAAGACGAATGTACTTCTTCGAGTCAATCTTGCTTTCCTTCTCCAATTCCTAAAAATAATTACATGGGTCCATCGGAGCGAACAAAGGATCAAGAATTTCCTGTTGCTAAAATTTTATACGAGTAAAAATGTCATTGTGGATAATATTTATATAGCTGAAACTACTAAGACTAACCTACTTCGTGGTTTGGAACAGTAACATAGACAACAATGGAAGGCACAGTGCTAGCAGCAGCCATTCCTGTAGAATGAAGAGCTCTTACAGATGGTTGGTTCGCAAATTTTGGTCTGCAAGGTGTCCAAATTCAACAAATAAGTTGAAAGCACGCTCACATAAAAAGATATATATCTCTGATTAGTATGATCAAAATATTCATTGAATGACTGTGTGAGGTAACAGCAAGATTTAATGAAGCTAAACACCACAAGTGATGGAGACAATAACAATTGTCTTGAAAGAACATCGATTAATATAGAGCATCCTAACTTGCACAACTACTATCTCATTTAAGAAAAGCGGAAAGACATCATGTAGAAGCAAATAAGTTATATTAGGGGGAATTCTTTCTGCTGTAAAAAAATAAAGCATTTATGACAAAACTTATAGTCATCATAAGCCCTAACAAAAGTATTTTTGGGCCAACTTTATGAATCCTCCTCATCGTTCCATCATGTTAAAATGCAATAGTCGCCTATCATTCACTTTTTGCAGCAGAAAAAAAAATCATCCGAGGAAAGGAACCTCAACAAGCTATAGAAGGAGACATCCACAAGAAAAAAAACAGAGAAAAAAAAATCAAAATGGAATTTGGATTATTTAAGGGGGTATTTTAGTCTCAAACTATCCAATATGTCTAATTTAGTCCCTTGACTTCTCAAATATGATCCAAATAATTCCTTAACTCCTCAAATTTGATCCAAAATAATATAATGCAAAGACTATTTCAGATCAAATTTAAGTAGTCAAGAGATAAAATTGAACTCATTAGATAGTTGAGATTAAAATAGCCCCACAAAAATAATCCAGGACTATTTTGACATTTTTCTCAACCAAAATAAGATGAGTTCAAAATTTGCCTAGCTCAATTTAATGGTCCAATAATTCAATTGTTCAAGACATCTTACCGAAGAACATTAAATTATAAGCATTAATATGTGAGATGCACTATAGCAAATCGCAAAGTAATGAGTTCACTCAACTTAGGAAGCCATTATAATGTCAAAGGAAATAAACAACTTATGTATAATCATTTTTGGCAAATTTACAATATAAAATATATTCTATTTCAAAGTTTTCTAGTACTAGAGATGTCCGCTCATGGTGGTGACATATCATAACCTAAACTAATTGTGGAGAGTAAGGGTTCTTCATTTCTAAGTTCTAACCTAAGCTAAGACATTACTTGTAAGTGAAACATCAAAAAGAAATTTGGTTATGATGAGAAATAGACAAATATAATCTACAACATTTAACAATGAAACATGATACACGACATAATTATGGTGAAAAATAGGCAAGTTAGATCAAGTCTAAATAAAAAATTAGACTTTCTACCAAAAACTCAATTAATAAAGTTTCAATATAAAAGCTAAGGAATCAATGAATACATCATAAAATGATTTGTAACCCTACTTAAGTAGGATTGATGTATAAGTTCTTCCAAGCGGATATAGGTGATGCCCCTGGGTTTTGTGTTTATTGATCTGTCACTCATCACTATCCAAGATTGAGAGATAGAGTTTCAAACCTAACTGCCCAAGAAATTGATCTCACAATGTTACCATCAATTCCTTGTAACATTCTTGCCATATGGATCATTTTAAGGTTTAGAAAGGAGGAACCAAGGCATTAGCACTAGGGTTCACAAAATTAAGTGGGGAGAAAATGCCATTGAGAACTAATCCTATAACATAGAAAAGAATTGGAAGAGCATTATCAATATGAAGCTAAGGTTCTGATTGGAATAACCTTCTATTTCTCTTCTCATAGAATTTTCCTACTATTTGATTCCTCATTATAGATAACATTGATTCGTCGTTGATTTCCCTCAAATCAATTATAATTTCATTATTTCCCAATTTTCATATGAAATCTCTCAAATCAATGATAATTTCATTATTTCCCTATTTTCCTATGAAAGGGACAAAAACTACAATTGAAATATGGGTAAACTGACAGCTGGAGAAGGCACAGACATAAGACATTCAGTGTAGAGGGTAAAGACTCTGCTTATTGAAGGAGACGACTGTTAGATGAGTTTGATTACTATCAATGCAGAGTTCGACTGCTATGGATGACTAGTTGTAGTGTTCTTGGGTAGAAAACAAAAATGGAGTAGAGAGGTACGACAAGATAAAAATAAAGAGAAGAAATCACGATCTTTATTCAATGTCAAAAATAATTGTTCACAAAATAGACCCCTAATTTTCTATTTATACAAGTATATGAATAGATTCAAATCAAACATATTCATAAATGGATAAGAACACTTGACAAACTCATTCCTAAAAGAAATACCTAATCCTATATTCTAGGCATGAATTGTGAAACTCAAGAAAAATATAATCTAATAGAAAAGAATAATGAAATTTTCCTAAATTTTACGGATAACCCTAACTTCTAGGAATGAGTAAGTATCACTTAGATGCATGCCAGAGATTTGAATTTGATGGGCCCACACTAGGGATTGTTTAGGTTGATTTCTTCCACGAACTCTTCTTGTTAACATTCAACAATTACTAAATCACAATTTTTGTTCAAGTCTAACAGGGTTTTTCGATCATAGATCCTTAACCTGACTAGTTCATTTTGGAGTGCAAGAGACCTTGATTATATTTTAAAATGTGCTATAGACTCTCCCGAATCATGTTGCCTTTCACTCCTACAAAGGGAAATTTTCCTTCCCTTGATCATCCCAATCTCTCTTATTCTTATGAATCTTCCCTGGACATCTAGAAGATGATCGTGGCATTACCAATGTTGGTGCTTTTTATGGCACAACTTTATGCTTTGTGTGTTTGAGAAACTTGTGTTATTGTAAAAACTCCAGTGGATAGCCCCTTCTGTATAATTTATTGTCTCCCATCTTTTGTTGAGTAGGTACACCTGCTTCTTTTATAATATACGACATTTAAGCCGGAGGTAGAGATTTTCCGATAATATGTGACAAACATCCACTAGTACTAGGTTACATACAGAATACTACATATTTAAATAACTTAGGTATAATGAACTTGAATTTGCTCTGACGTTCCACCATATAATTGACAGTGTTGCTTATTTAAGGAGATAAGGTTATGAATGCATGAGTAGGCAACCCTAATCTTTTTGCTAAGTCAAAGGATGCCAAGTTCATGCTGCTCTCGGTGTCCGCAATTGTTTTGACCACATGCTGTTTAACCATGATGTTAAACATGAAAAGCTATTTCTGCTTTACTAATGTCGAGAATCATCAATGCTACTAATGGATCAATTTGATGACAGGTGATAATATTGTGTCTTCCTCTTTTTTCTAGTTGTGACAATAATGACAAGCCTCTTGTCCTCTTTCTTACATGGTCATTTTCTATTGTCGTAGTTTCCAATAGACTAATTATGAATGGCCATTGATCTATAATGGTTGCAGTAAGCCCTTTGGCCTTTTATTAATTTTGGCTGTTCGTTATTCTAGTTCTTGCTTATATAGAACTTATTAAAATTCTCAATTAATCTCTTCACGAAACCCTAATAAAAACTACATAAGAGTGGCTTATTCCTACATAGTAAAATTTAATGAAAAGGTGTGAGTGAGTGTGACGTATGAATTCTGTAATGTGCTCCTGGACTAGATGTTTATATATTTATCTCAGTTGTCATCAAAGAATTCATCCTTTTTCTTCACATATGATGGAATATAACCGAGCTTTCAAAAATCTCCAGATTTGTGGTCATGCCATACATGATAAGTTATAGTTCAGTTACTTCAAGTTCCAACACAGTAATTCATGTGATGACATCGAGTCAAGCAAAAGATATCCCCTCGGCCTAAGTATAATTATAAAACTAAAAAATAGATCTTTAAGACTTTCAACCAATGGGTGTCAAACTGGTAGTTGGTCTTCATCTGCCAGAGATCTTCCTCTTCATCAGCAATATTCTCAAGAAATTGAGGGTTTCTACCATTACTTGTGCAAGGATTCCTCCATTCGTGTGACATATTGATGCAAATATTTGAGTCATTTGTTCCACATAATTTCCAATAGCTTTTCAATTTTAGTCATTCCAGCATTATTCTCCTTTAAGGAATTCATAGAGCCAACCCCACGTAGTGCGATGAAGGCTTCTAGTTGTTGTTATAGAATTAGTCTCCTTTAAGGAATTGTTTTCCCTTTGCATAGTAACTAATTATGTTTTCCAGAAGCTTCTTAATTATTTATGATTGTTCATATTTTATCCATTACAAGTCACTTACCAATAACCTAGAATCTTTGGATTTGATTTTAAAAAAAAAGGATCTATAAACCTCATTGAATAGGATTGGTGCTTGACCTTCAAGAGCATGATGGGTCACTAAATGTTGTTCATGTAAAGGCATGTTATTTAGCAATAATTGGGGCTAAATGATAGACCTTTCAACTTAACTATCAATGAAAATTAGGATCTCATGGTTTTCCACAATCCTTTAGTATGCTACCAAGTAGAAGTTTTTAAGGTTTAGGAAAGACAGCTCAAGGCAATAGCACTAGGGCTCACACATTTAGGCAAGGAAGTTAATGTCTTAGAGAATTAAAAAATAGAATATAAAATAAAATTGGAAGAACATAACTAATGTGGAGCCGTTTTAATTGAAAAGGCCTTTAGTTCCCTTCTCATAAAATCCTCTTATTCCTCCAACCTTTGATGCCTAGTTGATTTTCCCACAAATAAATGAATAATTTCATTGTTTCCTATTTTCTTGTGAAGCGGGCAACAACTACAATTGAACTACTCTATATGGATGAACCAGTGGTTGGAGAAGGCATAGATAGCAGAACCTATGATTGGAGAGGGCAGGGACGCTGCATGTTGAAGGAGGGCAGTTGTTAGATGAATTTGGCTACTGCTGATTAAGTGTTAAACTACGTATTGTAGTGCATACCAAGCCCTACAAGTATTCGTAGGTAAAACAAAGATGCGAAGGCTGTTTGTTATGGCCTTTGGTTAAAAACAAAGAGGTGGTAAAGAGGGACATCAAGAAAAAAAACAGAGACAAAAAGAACTAGCAAATTTTATTAAAACCCCAAAACTACTTGCCCACAAAATAGACTCCTAATCCCTTCTTTATAAAATAAGGCTAAGAAGAAAAGAATTCAAATCAAACCTCATCTTAAATGGATAAAAATGTGTGGAAATAATTCGTATTCCCAAAACAAAGCAACTTATCCAAAATTTTAGGTATATGAATTATGCAAAAAAACTTTGAAAGTTCAAGGAAAATGCAATCCCATAAAAAAGAAAACAACTTAATTTTTCTAAATTTTAAGGACTAATCCTAATTTTAGAAATGGATAAGTATCATTCAGATGTTGACCAGAGATTTGAATAATAATTTTACCAAACAACTATTTTTTATGGGCTCAAACTTGGGGGTTTTTTGGGCTATTTTCTTCCAACTAAAACTCATTTTGTCAATAACTAAAGCATCAATATATGTGTTCGAGGACATTGGACAGCCATAGAACCTTGGGCTAACTGGTTCATTATGGAGTGGAAGAGGCTATGAAGATTTTCTTAAATGTATTTGAGATCATCCCCAATCAACTAAGAAAAATAGTAAATATCATGTATGTACAAAAACTCAACATAAAAGGAAAATTTCAAAGATATTGGAGAATATCTTAAGTTTTATAAGTTCAAAGGTTAATAAAAAAAATGAAATGGGGATGGCAGCGGACAGAAAGTAAAAGATAAAATTATTGAGGCATTTCTATTTACTTTTTGTTGAATATATTACTAATGTAACTTGTGCTTATGCTTTTCAAGTTGGACTTGCAAAATTTTATAATTAATTTTAATTAAAAATAAATGAATTTCTCGAGATATACCTAATGAAGGAAATAATAAAAGGTAATGATTTAATTGGTCATGTTTTAATATTTAAAAATCATGATAATTATAGGTTAGCAAAAAGAAATAAGTTAGGGAAGATATGCTTGAGTTCATTGTAGTAAATAATCTATTAATGGTTACAATATACTTGAAGAAAAGAGAAAATTACTTAATTACTATACAATTTGAACCTCTAAAAAAGACTATTTTTTTTCTAAGGGAAGAAAGTTCATTCTGAAGAAATTATATGGTAATTCTTGTAGAAAATTTAAATATAAATATTTACTAGTCCTATATGCAAGTGATGAAAAAAAGACACCTCTATTAACGTGGGGAACTTGAAAGTAAGAAATTGCAATTCTTTTAGCAATATAAAATGCAAATTAGAAGTGTGAGGACTTTTTAGTGAATAGAGTCATCATTTGTTATACTATATATATTCCCTAATTTGTTTTTAAAACTATAAATTCAAATAACAAAATTTAAAATTTAATTAAAATTTAAATGAATTAATATTTGAATTTAAACAACCCTTGATAATAAACAAATCAAAATTTAAAAAATGAAACCCTTCTTAATTGAAATTACTAGCTCGTCTAATTTCCCTATCCCTCTCGCTCTAACAAGAGTTGTGGGCATCTTATACTGCCCAAAACCCTTCTAACTCCTCTACCTAGAGCTTTAAGCAAGTTGTAATTGCATAATTATCTCTTTTATTGCAATATTTTACTATTGTTCAATCTATTTTCCGTGATTTTGTTATGGTTCATAACAAGTGATGCTCTCGTTGAGCCTCACTATCACCATATGTTCATCTCCATCCATCTTGATCGGCCTTGCTTAATTCCACTTGATCTCTCATCCAAATCTTCTATCGAAAGAGCATATCTTGTGTACCCAACTCTTATTGTTTCTGATCGGCAACCTCCTTATTGATCCCCACAAATCATTCAAAACATAGCAATTTGTTCATATATGGCGAGATCCAGTGGCATTTGATGTAGATCCAGGAACATAATTGTGATTCCACCATACGCCGATGCGCTCACCCCCAACAAATCTAAAAACAACATCCTGAATCTTGGCTAAATTTGCTTGAAGGTTTCAATTTTCATTGGACATGACCACCTAGTTCATCCCTATCTTCGCCAATATCCCAACTCCGCCTAAATCCGTCAACTTCAAACCAACATCCAACTCTGCGATATCCCAACTCCGCCGTTTTATGTGACCAAATCATCTCGTCATAGTCGGGCATGTCACCCCTTGTATGATCTACTAAGATCAGCATCCCAATCTTCATCCAGATCCAACCCCGCTCATCATCATTTTCCTTCACACAAATCCCCATTGTCTTGACTAGAATAGGACTACAAAAATACCTTCATTGCATCCATGTTTGCCTTAGCAGATCCCACTGCATCAAACTTCCTTCCATATCTGATAGGTTCAATTCAATCTTTTTTTTTCAAACATGCTTAACACCTTTCACAACATCCCCCTTCTAGTCCACAAAAACATGCTGGCATTAAAAAAACAAAGCGAAAAACAATAAAAGTCCTCCTCCACCTTGAATCCGTCCAAATCTATCTTCCATGTTCCCCACCCCACACCAAATCCTTTGGGATCAAAATCCATATTCCATTTTTGTCGATCCCTCTAGATCTGCCGCTCTCCCCCACTCTAGCTTGCAGGGGATGACAGTTGCCCCCTATTTTGCAACGATCTCTCAATCTTGCGGGCAAGGTCATTGTAAAAGCATTAGAAATGTTGGGGAATAAAATTTAATGGTTAATTAATGGGAAATTAGGATGTTAGTATTATTGTGTCTTAGGTTTGTTAGATTATTAGATGTCATTTTGCCTATAAATACTCATGTTGAGCATTGGTACACGTTATGAAATAAAAAATGTGAAAAACCTCTTCTTCTTGGAGCTTAGGCACTCTCCCTCTCAGCCCCTCATTCTACCAGCAGTTGTGGCCCTGTGGGCCTATGTTGCCCAAAGCCCTTCCTTCTCGCCCCTTCTACGATGAGACTTAGGAAATCTACAATTGCCTATTTATCAATATAGCATTTGTCTTATGTTTTTTATGTTATTTTTCTGTGTTTTTGGTGTTGAGTTCGCAGGCTCAAATCAACTATTTGGAAGGCAAAAAAAAGTAATGATAATCATTCAAAATATATTCATAACCAACAAAACAAGAAGCACCTAAATTATATGCAAAAATACCACAGCCATAAAAGAAGAAGAATAAGGGAAGAAGTAAGATCAAAACAGAAACGTGCAGCTAAAAAAATATCATCGATTACGCATTTCAACATCTTAAAATCGATATATAGATAAAACTTCCAAGGAGAGGAAGTAAAGTTCCGACGAATAACTAAGGAAGCCATTAGGGTTTCGTACCTAAAAAAGGGGACACGGCGCTGGGACTGGATGCACCCCGTTCTGTACGAGAGCGCTGTGAGAGCTCCGAGGCTCAGCACCCAGAGAGCACCAACGAGAGGAGCTCGTCGGCCGTGAAGTATGGCGGCGCCCGAAGCAGCACGAACAGACGGCGGAGTTCTCGGAAGAGAGCTGAAGAGATTCCCGACTACTACCATGTTCCCCTCCTATAATCGTATATATAACTCTATAGTGCATACGCCACTTCCATTTCGACAAAACTTCTCAGAGGGCAAGTTTATTTTAGAATCGGTTCAGAGCACCGGCGGAACCAGCCTCAACTTGGGCAAATTTATAAATCAATGTTGGTGTTGATTCAAATTTGACTTGATGTTTCACTATAAAAAATAGGTCAATAGTGATCCTTGTTTATTTATATTATTAATCATCATAAGTTTCTCAGATATATCGAGAGTCTAAGGGAGCAGCTCCTCCTGGTGGGATTCGACATGTCCAATTAGGTCGCGGGGTCAAGGGATAGCAGCGTCCCCAGAACAAATTTTGGTTGTAAGGATATTTATTGAAATTCAAATTAATAAATAAAAGGATGAATTATATTTACTATTTGTTTGGCAATTAGCTAAAGACCATAATATTTTAAAACTTTTAAGGGGGCAATTGCATAAAAACTCTTATAATAAAGACTAAAAAATTAGATGGAGAGAGGACAAATTACCTAAAGAATAATGTAACAAATAATTTTTTTTTTTTAGGGTGGCAATTGCCCCCTGAGACCTTAAGGGGGTTCAACCCTTGGTTTAGACTTTAGAGGGTTGGACCTATAGTTTTTTTTTTTTTTAATGATTATAAAGTTATTATGGAATCTCTAATCTTAGCTCTAGTTAGAAAAATAGATGTATTAGATTTGACTTATGTTTATAATCATTAAAAAAAATGGCGGCCTTCTGATGACCCAGTTAGAAAAGTAGATGTATTAGATTTAACTTATGTTAAGTGTGGGTGTCAATATTTGGCACGACTCGAAAGCCCGACACAAACCCTACCAAAAAATTCGGGTTATGGTCAACCCGATCCCGAATTGGGTATGATTTGGGTTCAAAAAATCAACCCGTTTCAAAAACCAGGTCGGAGTTTGGTTGACCCAGAAATATGAAATTTACCTGCTTTGACCTGAAAACCCATAGTGACCGGTTTTTTACCTGAAAATCAGAGATTGACCCTTTTTTGACCCGAAAACTAGCAATTTTTTGTTTGCTTTGTCCTTCGGGTTGTTTCGGGTTGATCCGGACCCGAAGTGGGTCGATTTTGGTCAGAAAAATTGACCCGTTTGCAAAAATGGGTCAGGTTCGGGATGACCCGAATAGTGCCTAGTGAGTTTCGAATTCGATCCAAACCCGACCCGTAACCCGAAATTGACACCACTAATTATAAGAAAGGTCGAGATAGACCTAAAAAGACTTTGTTATAAAATATTAGAAATAAACTTTCTTTATTAAATTTAAATGAAAATTTAACTTTTAACAAACACAGTGGAGAAAAAAGATTTACATAACTAACCACACATAGTGGGATAAAGGCTTGTCATTGTTGTTGTGGTAGTATAAAGTTATTATGAAAAAAAATTAAAAAAAAATAATTTATTAATACATTTTTTAAAAGAATAATTAAAAAAATTAGTCAAATAAAACTTATTATCCGGTCGAAAAGTTGTTCCAAATAAATCCTAAATATCAATATTTATTTCTTTTAACTCATTTTCATTAATTATAGATATACATAAAGCAAAATTATAACTCAAAAGAAAAAAAAAATGAAGATAAAATCATAAAAATTGCAACTAAAAATTATACAATACTAAAAAACATAATAGAAAGAATTAAAAAAAAAAAGCAATAACTTCTAAAATCTGGACTCAAAATGCATAAAGTATCACGCAACCCAAATATGAAACTTTGCTATATTTCAATACTTTGTGATCGATAGCCCTTGAAATTTTGATACATATTGTGGAATGAGACTCAATGACATTTCCCAAATAACTCTCATTTTTTTCATGCAAATATAATAGATCACACAACAAATAGATAGATACAATAAGCTCTTAACAACTTGCAAAATTCAGCTCATATCAAAAATATAACAGAGAAATTGAAGTAAATTCAGTTTCAGAAGGAAGGAGGCAAACCTCGACAAGATTTTGGTAAGAATATTAGACGTGAAATTACATTCAAAGAACATATGACTAACAGATTAATTAAGGCCATTACAAAAAAAAAATACTGCATTCTTGAACAAGTGTATTTTGACGAAGCAACTCATGTGCAATTTGAATTCCCCCAACCAAAAACAACCAATAAAAAATTATAAGAATCCAAGTGCATAGATTTTATGTCAAATAAATGAATGCAATCAAACATTTGCGCATTAATGGTATGCGATTAGCGTATTGTCTCTCCATATAAATGATTGGTTAGGATGTTTGTTAGCATGATAAATCAATTCAAATGAATCAATTCCTTGAATGATTATAAGGAAAAGATTCAAACAAGGTTCCTGCCACCTAATATTATTTATTATTTAAGATTTATGATTTATGCAAGATTAGGATTTGAATATTATGTTCGGACAAAATTTGAATATGACTCAAATAAAGTACATCGAGGATTAAGATTAAAGAAAAAGTTTAAGCAAGTTTTAAAGAATATTTGGAACTCCTATTTTAATGTATTGCCATGTTTAGATCATTTTGAAATTTAGTTTTACAATCAGGGGCGGATCCAGCTTCTTTTTTCAAGGTGGGCAAAAAAAAATTTTTTTGTGGGGGATGGGCAAATATGCTTAGGATTGATTAAATGAGGGATCCGCCCCTGGTTGTAATGTTCCCACGCCCCTGGTTGTAATCTATATATTACGAAAAGTTTTTTTTTTTAAATAAGCTATAAAAATAAAGAAAAAAGTGTTATTAAACTGTCATAAAAAGCATGAAAGTGAATATTAGAACTAAATGTAAATAAATATATAGATATTTTAGGGCAAATTAGCACAAAAGAGTTTTTTAGGGAGGCAAAAAAAATTTTTTCGGAGGGGCAAATTTTTTTTTTTACTCCTATAAAATTTTTTTTTTGTTTCATGTGGTTCCGCCACTGAGTGAAAAGATGGTAATGAAAAGGGGTCATGTATTTGTGTCCTGTTAGGAAATAAGTCAATTTTTACTAAATATGCAGAATTAGCTCTTCCAACACTTTTTATTTATCTGTATGTATTGCATGTCATATGAGATGCTATTGATCATATTTCCTCTTACATATAACCCTGTGTTCTGTATAGTCTTTTCGCATCAATTTTATCCTATCTAATCAATTTGACTCAACTTCATCCTAAGCATTTTAAATTTTGCTTGTTATTTTCTTATTGTTTTTCAAAATGTTATATGGTAGAAGATGTTTTATGTAATCATAGTTACGAAATTTATTCTCTACATCAACTTCACAATCAATTTTATACAATGCATCCCAACAAATACATAATCTCACACAAATTTAAACACCTCATGAGTATAAAAAATTCTCGCCAAGTAAAATTTATGATAATCATATTTCATATTAGATTGTCATTTGTAAGAGTACCTAACGTTCGGTTGAAGCATCTATGACTATGAGGAGAGAACATACTGCATGATTAAATACACAATATAAAAATAAAAGCATCAAACACAAAATAAAAAATAAAAATAAAATAAAATATATACGATATAATTCAAATAATAGCATATATTTTGCACTGTAATGATCCAAATTTGAACAAGCTAAAGTTTCATTTGGAACGGTTTTTATACTGTTTCTTAAACCATCTTTCTGATTTAAAAAAAAAAAATTCTCTAATCAGAAAGTAGTTTTCTTCAAATTTTAGTACACGTAATCTCACTAAGGCTTCATGTGGGATGACTTTCTTACTGCTTCTTAAAACAGCTTTTTAATTAAAAAAATTTTAATTTTTACACTAAAAAGTTACTTTAAGAAGCAATAGAACTTCTTTCCAAACAAAATCTTAAAGGAAAGAAAGAGAAAACAAATCTCCTAAAACAAAGAATCAGATGATAAACATATTAACAAAGAATCTAAATAGTATTGATATAATAATCTCTGGAGTAGCTTCACAAATAAGGCATCGCACATGACGACGGTGGACAAATGAATGAAAAAAAAAAAAAGTATCGACTTCATTCTTTATAAGCATCTGCATCTAATTATAGATATCTCCACCGCCATATTATTCAAAGCTTGACAGCTTCATTTATTCTTCTCCATACACCATCAGGTAACGGAGTGAGTGAAACAAACTACTTCAAATTTGGCTTGTTAACAGGCCCATGAGTTAAAGTTTATTTTGCAAATTCATAGTTAAAATGAATGTTTAGATCTGATGAAACCAATGACAGCAGAAGTGTCATGTTCTAGAAAAATTATTCCATCCGGTGAAAATACCGAGCAATATCGAGCATACCGAGCAATACCAAGCGGGCTATACCGAGCACAGTACTGAGCAACAAATGTTTGACATTGCCATCAAGATTGACGCTTGTAATTAACACCGTTATTAATGCTTATAAGTGACAAAAAGAAAGATGTATGTCATCAACACTAATGTCAACACCATACATTAATATTGACATAGTTGCCCGTCATCATTATCACTAATGTCAACACTCAACAACAACACCAACATCAATGATTATCATTGACAACAATATAGATGCTTGACATCTTCAATAAGATCAGCATCCATCATCAACGTCAACATTGACACACGTCATCACCAACCACTTTATGCCTTGTTCAATCAACAAAGTCGATGTCTATTATTTAGACCATCATTGACGTCTGCTATCATCACCAACATTGATACATATCTCATCTCTAGCGAGGTCGGCATCCACCATCACCACCAAAAAATGACATCTTTTGTTGCCAACAAAGCTTACTCTCACCATTGACACCATGCACTCAATGCTTAACATTGTTGTCAAGGTCGATGCGAATCGTCAATACTAACACTATCACCCATTGTTATCAATATGGACAAACCCCATCATCGCTAATAAGGTCTGCACTCATCTTTGCCAAGTAGATTGATGCCTACCATTACATCAAAATTGACGCCCTCTATCAATGCCAACATCGATGACCTTTATCTTAAATAAGGTCAAAGATCGTCATTGACACTAACCCTTTCGTTATTTTTACTTAGACCAACACTTGTCTTTTTGCTCATAGCTCTCCCTTTTATAAGAAGAATGCTTGAGCAAACAACTAACAAGTATATTTTAATGACATTTCTAACATCTCTAGGCACGTCCTGCTTCTATAGTACAAATCTACTATACAATATTAATGTCTACTCTAATTGTGGGTGTATGACTTTCATTATGATCTATAACTAGTATTTGTAGAATTATTTCAACTAGATCATACCTTGTAGCTTTTTCGCTTCATATGCTTTTATTAAAATATTTTCAACTTATATGTATTTGTGTGAGATTTTTGTATAGTGATAAGTCGATAAACCCTCATCACTATCATGAATATTGTAACATGCAACTTATTATTTATTAAATTCATCAACATCACTATCATTGCTGCCATAATTCTTAATATCATCTTTATCCTTTGGTTGGGTTTTAGAAATCTTTATTCAAGAGGTATTAAATATATTTTGCATTTTAAAAAAAATCTTGAGCCATGAGACAAGCCTATTTATTTCTCTTCCAGCCTATTTATTTCTCATCATTTTTTTCACTTTAAATTTCTTATATTGTAAGACTATACACGAGCCAATGACAAAAAATCATAGACTTTTTAGTTGTGCTTCATTTTAGTCTCAATAAATTTTCAGAGTTCGTTTGTAGAGAGAGGAGTATTTGATGTTGAGAGCTAGACAATATTATATATATATAAGAAAAAAAAATTTCAACTCATTTTCATAACATATGAAGAGGAATAAAGGAAGTATACACTAATATTAACTTTTATTCAAATTGCCTTCCCAATATCAAAAGATAACAAGATAACAATGATGTTTTTTGATGGTATATAATGCTTTTTAAGAGTTTCCTCTAATATACAATAATGTAATTAACTCCAATTCTATTTCCCTTTTTCAGTATAGAAACTTAAATAAGAAAAATATACAATGGTGGATAATTCTTTTAAGAGTTTCCTCTAATACAATTTAGTTTCATAACACATAAAATTTGAAGCAGTTTGATATTATTCAAAATTTTGTCATATATTTGAACTAAAATTATTGCAGGTGAACTTTTTATGATAATATTTTTGGCTTTTTGTAATCAGCCTCACTATTTAATACAGCTCAATTTGATGAGATGGACCTTTAAAAAGGTTAAATTTAATTTAGATAAAATTGAGTGACAACAATTGATCCAATTTTCTTCCTTCTTGATTGCTAGGGTTGCCATTTCAATGAAACCCTAGAATTAGCCACAATTTATTAGGATGGTCATTCTGATGGAACCCTAGAACTAGCCACAACACATGTCAACAACCTCATCTACAATTCCGATGTTGTTGGCCTTTTTCTCTTTGGATGTTGTGGTGGTCATTTGTAGGGGTGTCAATTTTCACACGACACGAAACACGACCCGAACCCGACTCGGAAAAATCCGGGTTCGGGTCAACCCAAACCCGAAACGGGTCGGGTTCGGGTTCATGAAATCAACCCGTTTTAAAAATCGGGTCGGGTTCGGGTTGACCCGCCAACCCGAAATTGACCCGAAAGTGACACGAAAAAATCATTTTTGACCCGAAAACCCGAGATTGACCAGTTTTTGACCAGATTTTGACCCGAAAACCCGAGATTGACCAGATTTTATACCCAAAAATTAGCAATTTTGGGTCAATCCCGGGTCATTCGTGTCGGGTCGGGTTGACCCGGACCCGAATCGGGTCGGTTCGGGTCCAGAAACCTGACCCGTTTTTAAAAACGGGTCGGGTTGACCCGAACAGTTCCGGGTTCGACCCGAACCCGACCCGTTGACCCGAATTGACACCCCTAGTCATTTGGTTAGTGGGACTGCATAACACGTTAGTTATGTTTTTTGTCATGTTTGGAGTTTGGCTGATTGGTTCTTGTTGGTTGGTGTTGTGGTGGCTCTTTGCATGGGGTGGTGGCTGTCGGGTTGCCTTGGATTTCTTTCTTTTATGCTGTTTGTTTTCTTCATGTTTCTCCTTTTGTGTAGGTTGTTGGTTGACAGGTTGATGTTGCTGCTTCTGCTGACTGGATGTTTGCTGATGTCTTATTGATCATGTTTTCATTATGTGGTCCAACTTTTAGGTGTCTACTTGGTTCTCTTGGCTGCCTTTTGTTTTGCTTGTTTTGATGCTTCTCTTGTATTCTTTTTGTAATAACTTAATCATTAGTTCATCGGTTTTTCTTCAAATGATATATTTTTAGTGAGTTGATGATTCCTTAAGGACTTGTATGAATTCTTTTACTATTTCATGAATTATTCAACTCTAAATTCTCCTCTTAAAAAATTGAAGATTTCCATCACATGAATTGATGCCTATTCCCTCCGATTTAAACAAAGTAGAAGCAAATCTTATAAGAAGTGTACTCGCCAAAAACTAACGGCACTCATGAAAGTGCAAGCCCAGATCAGCACCATGTGCCACCAAATTCGAATTCCTTAATTAGATACACCAGTGCTTGATTAAAGCAGCTTTAGTGAAGCTATAAAAGCTAATAAATCTTAATCACCTCACGAATTAAAAATTTATATAAACCAAGAGGTTAATTAGTTATTCTTCTTCTTTTTTTTTTTTTTGTAGAACGTTATATGATGGATGATTGGTATGTGATATGCATGTTGTTCAAGGGACCATACTCAGTTCGAGATGGTGGTCAGATAGACCATAATTGGCGGGCGATGGTGGTCGGAGGGATCGTAGTAGGCGGGTGACGAAGGTCGGATGGATAATAATTAGAGGGTGAATGTAGTAGGAGGGACCATAGTTGGCGGGCAACAGTGAATGATGGGATCGTAGTCAGTCGGCGACTGTGATCTGAGGAATCATAATCGGACTGTAATTGATAGGCGATGGTGGTCAGAGGAACCGTAGTCGAGCTATGGTCGAAGGACAGTGGTAGGGCGGATGTCCGACGGTGGAACTCTAAGATTCTTGAAGCCTTAGAACTCTCTATAATCTTTAGTCAAAAGTTGAGGCTTGCAAAGGTCCAAGCTCTCTCCCCTCGTGTAGAGAGTGGGGTCATTTATTGATTTTTGTGAATGACACATCTTGTAAATATAGAGAAGATAAAGGGTGAGTTTGTAGTGCTCCATCGGACGGCCCTACTGATTTCTTCTATAATGGAGTGTTTTTCAAGCATTTATATGCCTCAGTGATGTCAAAATTAAGCATTCTTGAGCTTGTTGGATCATTCTCGTTGTGCCGCTCGATTCAACTATAAGCATGCAATATTTAGAAATCATTTTGCCATCTAATTAATGCTTTGAACTTTGAACCTTTTCAATACGGTTTGGTCCCTTGGTTTGTACCCATTTGGGCATGGATCAGACCAAGTTCGGTGTCATTGGGTTCATCACTTTGAGATATTCAATTTGACTATAAGTTTGCTAAGATCAGAATTTAGATTGTCCCAAATTTAATTTTAGAAATTTTCAACTTGGATATACTTCGAGATTCGTATCAGATCAAGATGATTTTCGGTGACCTATCTATAATAATAAGGAAGGTGAAATTTCTAAGTTGATGGTGATAAGCTCTCCCGATAGTGTGGCTTTCCTGCCAGGCTGATGCTGATGGGGCTCATAAATCGTAGCGGCTTAGTCGATAGGTGCTTCAATAATTATCCATATCTATAGATATAGACTGATATTGACCGATTCATTAATAAGTAATAAATTACTAATTAAGTTTAATTGTAGGCCAGCTTAGAGCATCTTTTCAAACATTTGGTAGCCATTATAAATTACTTTTATCTTATACAAAAAAATGCTTTTATCTTATACAAAAAAAAAAAACGTCAGCAAGATCGTATCTTTTGTCGATTAGTTCAAGAAAATTATTTTTTAGAAGATAAGCTTTTTCATAATTAATTAAAATTTTTATATAGAAAGTTATTTTAAGAAGCATTAAAAAAGTCATCATTGGGATGACTTTTTTATTACTTCTTAAAACTAAATTTCACTACAAAAATTAAAATTTTTTATTAAAATTCTGCTTTAAGAAACAATAAAAAAGCCCTCCCAAATATTTGATTTGGAACGACTTTGTTGCTACTTTCTAAAATAATTTTTTTAATAAAAAAATTTCTAATTCAAAAAAATTTATACTAAAAAATTATTTTTAAAAATAATAAAAAATATTCTCAAACAAAATCTAAGTGGAATCGTCTTCAGTTTTGATAAGTCGTGATCCATTTCACAGTAAAATTTTAGCATTGCATTACGTTTAAATGCAGGGAAGATTGCAGAGTAATGTTGGTTTGATAGTCCACCTACTCTCTCAAAGAAGTCAAGCGAGTGGTTGAGCATTGTAGAAGAAGTACCTTGTAGGAAGAAGCCTGCGACTTCGAGCACAAGCTCTTGCAGCCGATGTCAATGTTCTTTCTTGGGCATCCCAAGCAAAGCCAAGAAAATTATCATGTGTTTATCTCACTTGATCCAACTTAAGAAGGTAACTGCACAAACTCTACGTAAGCAAGGAAACAGGAAGAAGATAACGAAGAAGAGGAAGTTGCTGTAGCATCTATTATGTTTATACTACTTGTTTATAACAAATACTCGACCTGCGGGAGTTTTCGAGGCAGCGTCCCCGAAATAAATTTTTATTGTAAGAGTAATTTTGAAGTCACGTTTGTTTTCAAAGTTTGTAAATCTTTTGTACTTCGTGATTTGCGATAGTAAAAGCACAGTGTTTATATGAAAAACAACTACGTAAAATTTTCAGTGATATTTTTGTTCATTTTAAAGCTTTTTCAGTTTTTTTTCACAAGTATGTATTATAGAAACTTTAAAGTTTTCTCAATTTGTTTACATGCCCTTGCTTCCCGGTATCTCTTCTTTGTACACAGAATGGGCATTTGGTACCGCTCGGTTCAAGCTAGTTAAAAACATAATCATAATTGAATAAGGAATAGAACTCACATTGATACCAACAAGTTCCGATCATAGTATAGAGCATTGTGGAGAGGAACCGAACAGTACCGAATGGTATTGAGTTTCAGTATCAAGCGCTGCGGAGAGGAACCGACCAGTACCGAGCACTGTGGAGAGGAACCGAGCGGTATTGAGATTTGGTACCATGTGCTGCGAAGAGGAACTGACCAGTACCGAGTTTCGGTATCGAGCAGTACCGAGTTTTGGTATCTAGTGATACCGAGCAACTGTACTGAGACATCGGTATAAACATTGAATTGATATTAAGGGAAAAATTATGGTCAAAACCCACATAGAATCTCTAATACTCATATGTTAGAAAAGTTTATAAAGCGGTACACAGCAGTACCCAGCAGTACACAATATCAAAATAAATAAAACATCACATAAACGAAAGCGGAAAATGAGCTTTTCTTTATTCTTCAATAAGTAATACTAAATAACTACGAATTTCTTAATCATATTTCTTACATCTAAATCAATATAATTGTTTCTTATAGAGCTGTCAACATTTGACCCGACCCGAAAACCCGACCCGAACCCGACCCAAAAATTTTGGGTTTGGATCAACCCGAACCCGAACCGGGTCGGGTTCGGGTTGAGCCGGCCGGCAACCCGAAACCCGTTTTATATATATATATATATAGAACCGAGCGGTATTAAGTTTTGGTACCAAGCGCTGCGAAGTGGAACTGACCAGTTCCGAGCGGTACTGAGTTTCAGTACCGAGCAGTACCGAGTTTTGGTATCCAATGATACCGAGCAATTGTACTAAAACATCGGTATAAACATTAAATTGATATTAAGGGAAAAATTATGGCTGAAACCCACATAGAATCTCAAATACGCATATGTTAGAAAAGTTTATAAAGCGGTACACAATGGTACCCAGCAGTACACAATATCAAAATAAATAAAACATCACATAAACGAAAGCGGAAAATGAGCTTTTCTTTATTTTTCAATAAGTAATACTAAATAATTATGAATTTCTTAATCAGATTTCTTACATCTAAATCAATATGATTGTTTCTTACATCTAAATCAATATGATTGGTACACAATAAACTTTATTTAAGAATGAATGCAGTGGTACATAGTCACTTGCAATAGAAAAAAATATCAATAAAACAAAGCATCTTCATCTTCCATAAATATACAGAAAAAACTATCAATATACAAATAATACTTCAAAATTACATATTCACTAAGTGCATAGAAAAAAAACTATTATTCCTCGTTTCTTTATCGACTTTTTCTCCAAACCAGTCTTCATCTTCATCGGCTTCTCCTACTCCTAGCCAATCTTCATCTCATCAGCTTTTTCTTATCCACACCAATCTTCATCTTCATCGGCTTCTCCTCCTCCAAACAAATCTTCATCTTCATCGCCTTGATCTCCGCCAGACCAACCTTCATCTTCTTCTTCATCGATTTTCCCTTGTTTTACTTTCTCAGCAACTATGAAACATTTTTTGAGGTAAAATCCTAAAAAATATGATGTTTTCGTGGTATTTCATTTAAAAAAAGAGCGTCAATGCTCAGCCCTAAAATTTGAACAGGATTTGTTCTGGGTCTGGTCAATCGCTCTGGCAAGAAAAAAATTAAATAAGGAATAGAAAAGAATATCCACGTGTACAGTACAAGTGTTGCGATTTTATTAGAGTCAGGACACAAAACTGCTCATTTTCTATGCCTCTACGGCTCTACCCTACTAATTACTTCTGGCTCTATTCGAATCACCCTAAGTAGACAGCGATTTCAAAGGTTGGACATATATTTTTGCCCGCCGCGCGCCTGTTCGCCAGTTCGCCCGCACCCGCTTCGCGCGCACCGCTCTCGCCGGCGCACCCGCACACCCCGCGTTCCGTGTCGGGTCAACCCGGCAACCCGCCGAGTCGGGTCCGGGTTCGGATTTTCGACCCGTTTCTCTACCCGGGTCGGGTTAGGGTCGACCCGTCCGAGTCAGTTCAGGTTCGACCCGAACCCGACCCGTGACCCGAAATTGACACCCCTAGTTTCTTACATCTAAATCAATATGACTGGCACACAGTAAACTTTATTTAAGAATGAATGCAGTGGTACATAGTCACTTGCAATAGAAAAAAATATCAATAAAACAAAGCATATTCATCTTCCATAAGTGTACAGAAAAAGCTATCAATATATAAATAACACTTCAAAATTACATATTCACTAAGTATACAGAAAAAAACTATTATTCCTCGTTTCTTCATCGACTTTTTCATCAAACCATTATTCATCTTCATCGGCTTCTCCTACTCCTAGCCAATCTTCATCTCATCAGCTTTTTTCTTATCCAGATCGGTCTTCATCTTCATCTTCATCGACTTCTCATCCTTCAAACAAATCTTCATCTTTATCGCCTTGACCTCCTCCAGACCAGCCTTCATCTTCAACTTCATCGATTCTTTCTCAGCAGCTATGAAGCATTTTTTTTAGGTAAAATCCAAAAAAATATGATGTTTTCGCGGTATTTCATTTTTTAAAAAAAAGAGCGTCAATGCTCAGCCCTAAAATTTGAACAGGATTTGTTCTGGGTCTGGTCAGTCGCGCTGGCAAGAAAAATCTAAATAAGAAATAGAAAAGAATATCCACCTGTACAGTACAAGTGTTGTGATTTTATTGGATATACTAAAAAACTATTTTAAAAAATAGTAAGAAAGCTATTTCAAATAAAATCTAAGTTTAACACACAAATTTTATCTTTTAGTATAACTTTTTAGGAGATCATCTATTCTAAGTGTGCCCAAACTTAACATCTTAAATTTTTTTTTTTTGAGACATTTAGACCAATTAAGACAGGCTCATACACACATTGCATATACAAGACTCGAATGCAAGACCTCTTAGTTGGTAGCCTAAGCTTCCAACTAACAGACCAAGGTGAACTGTGTTTAACATCATAATTAATTAGTGAAATTATAACTAAAAAGGAATTATTTGGTTTATAACTTGGTTGAGAAGACTGTTGAGATCTAAAGAGTGGTTGCATATATATTTTAAATTATGATTTCACATCTCAAGATTTTTAAAAAATATATACTTTTTTAGCTCATAAATTTTGATTAGCAAAATTGGAGATATGATATCAAAAAGCTAATGTGATCGAGAATGGTATATTATAAAAAAAAGTTAAATCTTAAATGGCCTAATTATTTAAATTTGATTTTTTTTTTTGTATAATTGACTCTGTACTCATTTAAACTCAATTTTAGCAAACTTTTATATAAAACAAATGTCTCAAGGAGACAAATCCAATGACATAAAATGCATCTAGATTTAAAGTCCAAGCAAAAAAAAAAAAAAAAAAAAGAGTATAATTGAAAACTTTATTAAACCATGAGGGACCAAATAATTTAAAATTTTTGTGTGCATATAGTTAAAATGGACATATTCCCGAGACAAATATGACAAGATGTGATCATTCAATTATTATTTCATTAACATAATAATATATCCAAAAAAGATTAAGGCTTCGTTTGGGACGGCTTTTTTACTGCTTTCTAAAACGGAGTTTTAGTACAAAATTTTTTATTTTTGTATTAAAACTCCGTTTTAGAAAGCAATAAAAAAGCCGTCCCAAATGAAGCCTAAATTATTAAGAAGTCAATTAGGTAGTACCAACTTTGACTGTTTATTTTGGAGTTTCCTGATTCTCAAAATAGATGATTAAGATTCCACCTTAAGAAATTATATAAAATTTATTTTTACATATTTAGAAGGCCCCAAAAAAAGACTTCGGTGTATATAATTCATGAACTTGTAGAGCAAAGTTTTGATCATTAACATCCAACAATATCTATTGACCAATATCGATGCGACTCATCAGCCAACACTAACTATCACCGTCATCTAACTTCTACATTTTTCATTGACCTACATTGTTGCCAACCAGACTACCACCAACTAACAATGGCATCCATTACTTGCCAACAATGACACCCACTATTGGCCAACAAGATGTCTAACATTGGACAAATCATATCACACTATCACATTCGCCTAAACTTGATCATCAATTACCAACATTTGACATCATCCTTCACAATCATTCAATCTACCCTCATATAAGTAGAAGAATTGAATTTTACTATCAGATGTTGCATGACCTCTAACATTTCCATCAATCATTATGTGATTTATATGATGGACATACTTCTAACAACTACCAGCTACCAAAGTCTAACAATCATATACGTAGTTACTAGTTTCATCTCAAATATATAGAACGACCACATTGATCACCAAATACTATCTAATGTTCTACATCATTAAGCAACTATCATTTGATGCCTAACATTGTTTGATTTTATCGCCATCCAATATCTGATGCCTATTTTTTTAATTGTTGGCCTTTCTTACTATAAGGAGAAAGGTCGAACTAATCAATGACCACTATTTTTTTATTGTTATTCAATGCCCGACAATTTCACAATGTATGCTAATTATTGATATTCGATGCCCGCCTTATTAATTGCATATTTCCACTTTAAGACAATTGATAATGTCCCAAGTTCGTTATCCACTAATGTCATGTGCTCGTGTACCTCGTTTGATGGTATTTTGTTAAGTATATACTTGATTGCCGCATGATGTTCGACGTTTCCAATTGACATGTCTTCAATGCTTACCTATCTCACACATATCTCTAGCATTGATGTTTGACCCAATCTATTTTCCTGTCAATCACCTACTATAAGGATAATAACTAAAAAAAAAAAAAACACTAATAATCAATCAATATTTGACATTCATTTATAACCAATGTTTAATGCAAGCTAATATTTGATATTTATTAATTACCAATGCTGATATATGCCTTATCGGTTGCCGATTTCGATCGTCTCCCATAAGAAGAACAATTGAACAGGTCACCGATTGTCTTCTTACATTCGGCATTCCCAATCGATGGTCATTCAAGACATGTTATTGCCTTATTTTCATAAACTACTAACATCCAACATTAGTCTTCCCAATATGTATGATCCCCCATTATGTAAAGAGGATAATTGAGTTGGCATCATCCTTAGACAACAAAAAAATAGATTCATTTTTTCTTTTTATAAGAAATCTATTGCATTAATTCCATATATGTTATATTGTATTAATGCTTTATCAAGTTACACAAAAATAAACATCATCATAATATATCTTTAATGTAAGTAGAATCATTTTTGGATCAGAGCCAATAATTTTCCCCCTTCTCCAAATTTCATAAAAAAAATTCTCATATTTTGTGTTAGCCGCTTTTAATTTGCCTTTATATAGTCGAATTTTTATTCAATGCTAAGATGCTAAATATTTTATGCATCACTCCAAATATTCAAACACTTAATAATGGAATATTATCTTAATTTAGAATTCAAAAAGTTTGAATTAATTGAATTGAATTCAATAATCTTGAAATAGGATTAAAATTAATTAACTTAGTTATATTTTTTGAAAACAAGAAAAACTCAAGCAACTTTGCTCTAAAAGTAATACTTTTTTTTTATCTAATTTAGGCTTCCTTTGGATCAGCTTTATTGCTAATTCTTAAAGCAACTTTTAGTACAAAAATTAAAATTTTGTTGTAAAAAGGTGTTCTAAGAAGCAGTAAATAAGCCATCTCAAATGAAGCCATATCTTAGAGCGTGTTTGTGATAGTTTTCTCCCTCCTTTGTTTTTCATATAACCACCATAATTTTTTTGCCTATTACTTTCTTATTGCTTTTTCACAAAATTTTTAAAAAAATATATTGAAAAGTTATTTATTTGCAGCTTTGCTCTAAAAGTTATAAATTTTTTTTTATCAAATTTAAGCATCATTTGGGATGCATTTCTTACTGCTTCTTAAAATAATTTTTAGTAAAAAAATAATTTTTTTTTGTACAGAAATGTGTTTTAAGAAGCAGTAAAAAGCCATCCCAAATGAAGCCATATCTTAGAGGGTGTTTGTGATAGTTTTCGCCCTTTGTTTTTCATATAACAACCATAAATTTTTTCCTATTACTTTATTACTGCTTTTTACATAAATTTTTTTAAAAAATTTATATTGAAAAATTTACTTATTTGCAACCAAATAGCTAAGTTATTATCATCACAACTTTACAACAAGCTTTATAAAATAACTCCATCATCTCAAACATATCTTTATTCTCCCAAACTAGTTTTTAACAATGTTCTTATTTCTTATGATCTTAAAATCTTATAATAACCTCTTAATCGTTTTAGAAAAATTACATAGTTATGAGTACGTGATGTCTTTAAGTTTATCTTAATTAACCTAAATGCCTAAAAAATAAAAAATAAATAGTTATTGATGAAAAAAAAAAAGTTATTGATGATCATGCCATTGCTTAAGTTCACTCTAGTGCAAAAGAGATTATTATGTGGGGAGTCTAGATTGTTCGGATTTATGAGAGTGCATAGTAAATACATATATTTTTATATAATTTTAGGGTATTCATCTTATATTTGCTATATAATCTCATAAATTTGACCGTCTAAATTCCGCACATAATAATCTCTCGTAGTACAAATGCTGATGGGCCTGGCATGGGCAAATATGAGAAGACTTGAAGGGCATTTTCGTCATTCTGTAAACTTGGAGTAATTCATATTTCCTCAATCCCATGTGCACTCTTGTTCTTTTGTGTGAGCGAGCTTCCCGTTCCCACCGCCTTCCACTAACGTTCGAACGTTAACTCACGGTCAGACTCCGTCTGACGCGTCATCTTCCCGTAGCCTCTTCCAACGGCACCTTTACGTTGAAAAATAATAAAGCACCCGTCTTTACTCCAGTCCTCCCTCTTCTACCCCCCTCTCTTTCTTCCTCCTTTCTGCAAAACTTCGAGATTAGCGAAAAAATCGCATTAATCCAAGTAAATTCGAAGGATTAGGGCAGAACAAGGGAGACAGAGAGGGAGCGAGCTACACAATCGTTATATCTTTTGGCTGTTTTCCATCCTCCTAATATTCTCTTCGTCGAGCCGTCGGCCTTGTTAAGCACTTCACATTCGTAATTTTCTTGGGCAATTTACCTTGAAATTTTGCTGTTTTCCTACGCAAGGAATCTCATTTTCTCTTGTATTTGTTTTCCGATGTACAGAAAGCGAGTTATTTGATGGTGCATTGTTCTTTCCTGTCCTGGAGTCTTGCTTTGCTTGTTTATTCTCTATTACTTCGAACTGGGCTGCAGATTTTGCGTTAGGGTTTCTGTTCGAGGTTTATGATTGGAATTCAAGGCGAGCGTGATGTTTACTGAAGAACTTGAACCCAACGCACTTCGATGGGTCCGGGAGGTTGTAGTCTGCTTCTTTTCTTTGTTCTTTTATTGCCTTTATTTTTTCTTTTTATTTCATGAGATACTTGGAAAAAAAGATGACGACTTATGTGTCTTTATCACTCTAACAAGCAGCAGAGGACCGATCCCCTTCACGGCCTTCGAAATGGCGGTCGGGGGCTTGGAATTCCGCCGCCGGAAAAATTCCGCAGCGGCCATCTGCCCCGCACTGCAGTACCTCTATCTCGCACCATGCCAGTAGATGAATACAGCGAATTAGGATCGGATATGGACGTTTCATCGGGCACTGAAGAAGATATCTATGGTGGCAAGTATTCACCGGAGTCTTCTCCACCTCAAAATGGTATTGGTCATGGGAGGATTCCTAATGGACGCAGCGGAATTGTTCGGCAGCATCCTTACTATAGTGATGGTTATTCGGACTTCAGCTCATCGGTGGAAGGTGTGCGGCAACCGGCGAGGCAGCAGTGGAAGCAGGGGAGCTTGAGTGGCTACACAGTGGAGGGCGAAGAGGGAAGCTCGGGCTTTAGTGGGCTGGTGGGAAGAGGGGAATTTACTGGTGTTAGCGAGAATGCAAGAGGAAGGTACACTGAAGAAAGCTACTTAAGTAAGGGTCGTTTTCAAAACAATACATCAGCTTCAGCTGCCAAGGTAATTGACTTAATTTTTGATTTTTTCTGTATATCAATCTTATGGTCCAAGGGATGATTTGAAGAACGTGATTGATCTTGTGGACAAAATCCTAAATATATGTTTTGAATTGCTAACTAAAGTATTGAAGATAAAATTTGCAAAGGCATAGATGGATTAGAAACCTAATTAGTGTCATCAAGGGGAAATTTTTTGTGGTCACCATTATGCCGTTTTTCTTCCCGTTGATAAATTACCATGGAACTTACCAGTTACAAATTGTTCTTGAGTATCCTTCGAAATGGCACAATTTCTATGTAATGCAGTGCACATCTACGAATATTTTTGTTGTTTGTTTTTATAAATGATTTACTGATGTTCAAACAGGAAGGCAATCAAATATTTGAATACCTTACACGGCACACTTGTCTACCTTTGATGTTACTGCGTATTTATTCTTTAACCTCTGACAAAAGTTTGCTGCTTTTGGTATTTCCCTAATCAAACGAAGCAATTCTTAAGTGCAATTTGTTTTGAAAATTGTTAAATGCAGATATTTGTTTCATTGAAGTCTATCATATAAGTTCTCACAGTCTCACAGAGGAACAAAAAAGTCAAAGCTAAAAAACAATTTTGAATGAAATAAGTTGATATTGATTAAAGCAGCTGTGCCAATCAAAATTATAGTTAGGAAAATCATTTCTTTGTGTTTTTTTTATCTAAATTGTTTTTGTGGCCAAATAATTGATCTTGATGTACTATTTGGTGAATTTTTTGCGTTTATTTACCAAGTAGTTATAGAGTATACGACCATCCTAAAGCTTAGATACCGATTGATTATGTTTTTGTCAGTTTACTGAACCTGGATCAGCATAATTTAATTTATTAGGATTGCTTTAGATTCCTCTGTTTTGGTTAGATTTATCCACATCTACATCCTCAGCTAATTTGTTATTACTATACAGGTTGCTCACAGTTTGGTTTAAATTGTTCTCCATGCAAACATCCTGGAATGTTTCAGATCATATTTGTTTTTCGTGGTGCATCTATTTTGTTATTTTGTTTTCAAAATGGTTAATTGATCACGAAAGGTTCATATCGGCCTATAGGTTGTCAAAATGCTTTATTGTCAAATATTGCATGGTTCACAGTTTATGATACTTTCTCATCATTACATGACCGATCAGTATGTAAATATTGGCTAAGTATCTCGAAAGTGTTGTTTTCAACCCACCAATCTGAGTGCTAACTAAATTGCTCATATAGTTGCTTGTAGATTCTTTGACGACATATGTTTTGTGAATGAGCATGACTTGTATTTAGTAGAAATAGGTCTCTTCCAGTAGAATGCCCTGTGCAATGCACAGAGATGAAGGAATTTTTATTTTCAAAATTAATGAAAGCGAAATTGAAAACTATATGTTGAATATCAACATTTACTTGCATAAAGCTGAAAGAAAAAAGTAGTATTTAGTTTGCTAATTCCACAAAGTATTCTTGATATATCATCAAAAATTTATCTTGATCGAGCGTGAATCTCGAGGCAAATTTGAATTGAGAACTTTTGAAATTATTTCCTGGATCATCCAAACTCCGATTTCATCAAACTTATAGTCGAATTGAACATCTCGAAAAGATGAACCCAACGACACCAAATTTGATTCGATCCGAGCACAAACAGGTCCAAATTAAGGGCTAGAAGCACGTTTATAAGGCTCAATGCATAATTTGGACAACTAAATGATTTTCAAATGTGACATGCTTATATTAGAATCGAGCGGCTTGACGAGATGAATCTAAGGAGCCCAAGATCTCTGAATTCCGACATCATTAACACACTCAAATGCTCAATATACTGTGTATGATTAAGGGAATCAATGTCGGCCATCCATCCAAAGTACTCCTAACATGCCCTTGATCTTTTTCTTATTTATTAGCCATGTCACTCCCAAGGTTTAAAATTGCGTAAATAAGCCTCGAGACGATTTTCGTCCGTGAGGCGAGGCGTAAGCCTCGAGGCGTAAGCCTTACGGACGCAGAATTGCGTAAATGAGAATTTAAGAGTTTTAACAGGTAAATAATAGTAAGATTCTATCATACAATAAAAACATCTAAATGACAAGTAGAATTAGTGGAAATTAAGAAAAGAGATGCAATAAAAGCATGTTCCAAAGTACAAAACTATAAAATTATAGTCTATCGGAACTCCCAAAGTACAATTAAGAAGGAACATATAAAATCCAATCATATCCCATCACTAAATGAGTCTTCAAGAGAATATTCTTCTCCAATTGTATTTATGAATGTCATATCATCATCATCTTCAATATGACTCACTTTTATCTTCACTGTTCAATAAGAATGATCATTATCATGGTAATTGCTCACTTGATATAAGTATAATGCAATACCATATAAGAAGTTGTGGAATACCTTTATTTGATTGTTGTGCTGCAGAGCTAGTGGATGTGTATGGTGTGATACTAGTGGATGTGCCCACTTGATCTGCTTCGCTTCTAAAGACATCCAAACTTAGATCCTCTAGCTGTAAGTCTGATGATGACAAATCTGTCTCATCATCTATGAACCACTCATTATCAGATGACACATCATCACACACCAACGGGTCCTCATCATCCTTCAATCCCTTATTCCTCAACCTCCTATCTCTTAATCTCTTATTGTGCATAATATATACAAGAGAGTTCATTATGAGTGTTGATATCCGATTTCTTCTATTTGTTTGCACTTGACTATATGTACTCCAGTTTCGCTCACACCCAGAATAAGAACAAGTGAGGCCCAAAATTCTAACAGCAAAACTCTGTAACTCAGGGGTGGAATCACCAAATTGGATCCACCATTCAATTGTTTACAAGAAGAAAATGATAATCAGAACTTAATAAAGTGTTTTGCATTTACCAAAATAAGTATACCTGGAAACCGTTTGACAATAGTTGATTTTGCCGCATGCAGACAAAAAAAATCCACTTTATTCTGAAATAGAACAAGTTGTAAATCTGCAAGCTCCCTATCTGTCTGCTCCGGTATTAGTCGTTCCATGCAATGATACAGATCAAGCTTCACCTCCGGGTTTGAAGATTTCCTCTCTGAATATTGAAATTGAGGATTGAGATAATATGCCGCTGCATGTAGATGACGGTGTAACTGTACCTCCCACCGATCATCAATGATATCCCAAATCTCTCCATAACTTGCATCCTCTCCTCCCAAGTTATGTGCAATCAACTCCTTGGCCTCATACATAGCATTATAAATAAAACCCATGACTGGTTTCTTCTCGGCATCCACTAAACGTAGAACTTGCACTAAGGGTCTCGTGCTCAATAGATCACAGTAGCCCAAAATTTATCATTTAGAATTATCTTTCTTATTTTCTTCCCTTCAGTTTTCTTCCCCCACGTAGAGTTAAGCCATTCTGTTGATGTAAACATTGCTTCCAGAGGTTGTCTCACATCCAACAGGCTCTGCAGTATCAAATAAGATGTGACAAACCTGTAGAATAACTTGGATTAGGAATTGATAATGATTTGAAGGGCACAAATGTAATAACATACCTAGTTATTGCAGGGAATGATTTCCTTTTTTGAAAACTTTCACATCAAGGCTAAGACCCATGAGTGGTTGTAAATGAACTTTTTATGAGAGCATGATAAGTGTTACTTCATACGGGTAACTCCTCAATTCACCACTTTTTCACAAAAATTGCATTTCAAATAAACATAAGTCTTCTCTCCGCCGCCTATGTCAACTTGTACACTATCTTTTCAAGAAGGGTCCCTCCGCAATGACGTATTACACATTTCCTTGCCCTTAACCATCTTTCCTAAAGGAAAAAAGCAAAATAAAATAAAAAAAATTCAAAAAAATTTTAAACCCCAGCCTTCCTATAAGTTGAAAAATCATGCCCTAAACTTTTAAAAAGACTTTAAAAACTCTTCAAGAAGGGATGTAGAGGGGCGGCCGAAAACAAGGATCTCACCGGTGAGCGGCGGCGGAGACGTGCGGGCGGCTTCGGGAGCTTGCGGGATCGGGAGAGAAGCCGGGTTCGGGAGCTTACGGGACCGGTAGAAGGGGAGAAGAGGGTATTTCATTTTAATGTTAAGTAAGTGGGACCCGTTTATGAGGCGTATGCCTCACCATAAATTGCACAATTGCGCAATTGAGGCGTACGCCTCATCAAGCACCGTAATTGCGTAGGCTATGAGGCGGTTTTGAACAAAATTGCGCAGAGGCAAGCCTCTTATTGGACAATTTTAAACTATGGTCACTCCCAAAAACTAAATAGACCCCCCTCATTTTTCATAAAAAGGGGGAGGCAAAAAGAAGAGGAAGAAGAAAGAGAAATATGAGATCTCTCTTACCACCAAACTCCTCCTTGACCATCGTCGGGCCACCAATCGTCGTTGGACTTCTGTCCGGCCACCAATCGTCGTTGGACTTCTGCTCAGCCACCAACCATCGTTGGACTTCTACCTGGCCACCAACCGTCACCAGACTTCTGCACGGTCACCGATGGTTGCCGGACTTTCTCCCGGCCCTCGACCTGGACTTCCGCCCGGCCACCTACCAAAGCTGGACTTCTGCCCGGGCATCGACCGTCGCCGTACTTTTGTAGGCCACCGATCGACTCGGGACTTACGCCCGACCACCAATTGACACTAGACTTCCACCTAACTCTTCCTATTATTGTAATTTCACCGTCTTTGAATTAAAGGACGGAATAAGCTTTGTAATCTATTCAAATACTAGTGTAATCATTTCAACTAAGCTTGACCTCGCGGTTTTTCCCTTTTTCAGGGTTTTTCACGTAAAAAATCTCGTGTTTTTGAATTTCCTGTTTATGTGCTGGATATTTGCACAATGTTGAGACAAAAAATTCTAACTCTATCTCCTTGTATATTCTAGCCCGCAACAATTCTTAGCTTCAAGCATACCATATTAAAAAAGACTAAGAGCAATAAAAAAAATAACATATTTAAGGGTTAACCAAAACGGAATTACAAAAAAGTTCAAGAGATGAAAAAACTATACATTTAAGGATTGCTGTTATGCTCCTAGTGATGACCAATTTCTGGTATGTCAGAGAAATAATGGTGACAGAGTAGGATGCCATTATTAATATATAAGAAAGTCAAAATCAAATTCTCATAATCAATTGTTTTGAATTGAAACTAATTAACTAAAGTGTAAAATTTATCTTTACACCATCCTATGACAACTGATCCATATGAAAGAGCTGCAGAGTTGGTGAATAAATTTTCAGAGCAAGGTAAAAAAAATGTACTCTACAAACTAATGGTCCCATTTATTATCTCAATGGTGACATGTCAAGTTTAAGTGCAAAAATGAGGCATTGTCAAACTTATTAGTCATTTGGGGGTACATAGGAAAGACATGCAAAGAAGTGTATACAGATAAATTGTCAGATTGTATTTGTGTAAAAAAAAGGATTTTTATTTACGCTTAGGTGAAGTAATATATTAGTATCCTTGCTGGAGACCATGGGGCCTACACCCTCCTTGCATGCAAAGGTTCCCACCACAATTCTATGCATGGCCTCAACCTACTCATGTCAACTAATCTTAGTAGGGATCTTTGTGCATACAAATTAAGGGTTCGAATCATTGGATCAATCTCTTCATGGCCCTAGGATTGCAATCCATGTGCTCATTTTAGCCGTCGGCCCCTCTTAAAGTATTCCACCCCCCCTTTTTTTATAATTAATTTTGATTTATTTTCATTATAAGGCTGTTGGAAGAGTCTATATATACCTCTATTCATTGTATAAAAAACAACAAGAAAAGTTTGAAGTAGTTTTTTACATTTTTTCTACTTTTCTACAATCTTAATCTTTATAAAGCTAAGTTTATGTGGGTGTGTGCATGTCTGTGTGTATATAATCTTTTGAAAGATCAAAGTTTTTTTAAATTGGATTTTAAAAAAAGTTGTTAGGATCAAGAAATTACTCTGGCAACATATTTACTGGAATAAAGTGGATGTTTGACGTTATTAATGTTAATTTCCACGATGACAGAGATGTTGGATTGCCATTGAGGATGAAATGAAATATATAACAAGTGTTTGTAAAGGAAAAGAGGTTGTGTGCATGGGGATGGTGGCCAGCAAGGTTGATGAGGGCATGGGAGAGGATGTGCTTGATGGCTTTTTTGTCGGAGATGCCGCCTGTAAGCACACTTGTTTGAAGCTTCGATCTTTGATACGGCTAGGGTTTGTGGGATAGTGAAGAGGTATCATAAAACAAAAAAAGAAATAAATAATAGGACTTTACCAAGGATAAAATTGGAAAACAAAGTTGCACTATAAGCCTTTGACTTTATCACACATGCTAAGGATAAAATGGGAAACAAATAACGTTCATGCTAATGCTCTGGCTTTATATATATACATATTGATGTGAATAATATCCTTTGATGTGAAGAGGTATCATAAAACAAAAAAGAAATAAATAATAGGACTTTACCAAGGGTAAAATTGGAAAACAAAGTTGCACTATAAGCCTTTGACTTTATCACACATGTTATGGCTAAAATGGGAAACAAATAACGTTCATGCTAGTGCTCTGGCTTTATATATATATGCTTATTGATGTGAATAATATCCTTTGATGTGAAGAGGTATCATAAACCAAAAAAGTAATAAATAATAAGACTTTACCAAGGGTAAAATTGGAAAACAAAGTTGCACTATAAGCCTTTGACTTTATCACACATGTTAAGGATAAAATGGGAAACAAATAATGTTCATGCTAGTGCTCTGGCTTTATATATATGTTAAATCTTTATATATGGGAAACAAATAATGTTCACTGCTTCATCGGAAGTTCAATAATTATTGTTAAATCTTGCATGCAGGGGCGTCCTGCTGATGTCCCAAGTGCACCACCGTTTTCTCATGATGAAATCAAACAACCTGTTGATTCTGTAAGCAGTTCGATGGCATGTGATACTCCATGCAAGACAGGTTTTAATGATTATTCTGGTAAAGTTGGTATTAATTCACAGGCAAATTCAGGAAGCAAAAAAACCAACCTCAGGTCTTTACAGTTTTAACCGTATTGCAATGTGTTCAGGGAATTGCCCAACAAGAAAAACTGCTCATGTGCTTTGTTCCAATTGTTTTGCTTCACAGCTCTAGTTCAGTTGGTATTGAGGCGTCGACACCTTCGAAGATTTTGCCGTTGAAAGTCCCCACATTTCATGCATGGTATGTGCTTATTCTGACGTTCATTTGTAGTTTTTACAGGTCTTTAGAATATAGTTTATTGCGTTAATTTTATTTTCTTGCTATGCTGTTTCAGTGGACAAGGGCCCTGGCATTCTGTAATTGCATATGATGCTTGTGTTCGTCTGTGCCTTCATTCATGGGCACGTGGTTGCATGGAAGCTCCAATTTTCTTGGAAAATGAATGTTCTCTTTTGCGAAATGGGTTTAAGTGAGTTATATTATTCATCGTGGCAGCTTTTTGTCTTAAAATAATTAAGGGGTTGTTTGTTTCACTTACATCCAAGTGTTGTCATATTGTTAAGTTATGTTAATTGTTTGGTTGGCTGACATCTCTAAATAACAAATTTGTAAATGGATGTAATGGCCATATGGCCCATATTCAATGACTGACTTTTATCAGCTAAACTGGCGTCTGTCACAGATTTCTGGATGTCTCAATATTTCTCTCTTAACAATTCTAAATATTTTGGCATATTTAAATACAAGAACTTAGAAATAAAACACAATATTCTACGAATGGTATTGATATCTACTGACATGGACATGTAGTTAACATTGAACCAAAGAAACCCAAAGTGACAATGAAACTTGTACTTAACAATGTGAGTATTAAGTTAGGAAATGCAATTAGATGTGTGAGGATGCTGAGAAATTTAGGAAAAATAACTTTTTTTTAGTCCAGTGTTATTGTTTGCTTTTAGTGACATCATCTGCATATTACCCATTTTTGAAATTCTTCCAGTTGTTTTTTTATCTAAGCAGTTCTAGTTGCTGCGCTTGGATGATCTACTGAAATACTCCCACCATCTTTTTCATTCTTATTTTTTTGCATATTATTAATGCTTGATCCTTAATTCAGAGTCTTTATTTACTTTTTATCTCAAATAGAAGATGCTAATTTGTTTAGTGGACTTTTTTCTCTCTTTTCTTCTGGTCTTTTGTCTAATTCTTTTAATGTGGTAAATTGGAATCTCCTAGGATGTTCTTATGACCATCAATCTTCGTAGCTCCTCTAGTCTATCAGTTTGGTTAAAAGCTTTTTTGCCTTATATTTGCTTATTTTTTTGGGTTTTGTTACCTAAACTGTTATAGTTGTGTATGAATGATCTAACTGAAACACTCTACCATTTTTTTCATTCATTTTTTTTTTGGATATTAATGGACCTACCGATTTGATTGGGAGGGAATTATGAAGTTTCCTAATCAAGAGAGAGTTGTTTAGGAAGGTTCTTAATCAAAGAAGAATTGTTTAGAAATGTTTTAATTACAATTGAGAGGTAATTATTTAGGGCAAGAGATCTAATTTGAATTCAAAATCTAAAAGAGAATTATATAGGGAAAATGAGGAGGAATTAAGGGGGGACTGTTTCGAAAAATTTTAATTACAATTGGGAGGGAATTAATTAGAGAAATAAATCTAATTTGAATTGTAATTATTTAGGGAAAGGGGGTTGATTTGTGCGGGAATTATGGGAGCCTAAAGTCTAACAATAGAGTGATTTCAGGATAATCTTTTAGAGTTTGTTGAATTTAGTTTATTCTTGGGTTATTTGGGCTCTAGCCAGTGGCTAGGGATTTGGGAGTTGGATCTTCTTCTCCAATTGAAGATTCAATTGTATATTGCATTTTTCTATAGTTCTTTCAATAAAAATTGTTTTGGGCATTCTTCTTTCTAGTTTTTTGTGTTTCATCCGCTAATTTTTGTGAAAATTGCATCAACTTCCTATCAAATACCTTCTTAACACTTGATACTTAACTTATATCTATCTGCTTTTATCTGAATTTACAGATGCTAATTTGTAGAGTGAACAATTGCTTAGTTCTTTTAATGTGGTAAATTGAAAAGGTTGTTCTTGGGACCATCAATCTTTATAGCTTCTCAAGCCTTTCGAAAATAGTCAAATGCACTGAAAACAACCTAAATTCCTTGCAATATACATTTCCAATTTCTTGAAATACCCTAAGTCAATCTTTGTGCTTATAAGAGAAAGATAAAGGGATAAACAAATAAATTTAATTATATTTTAAGAAGAAATACCGTCGTTGTCAAGTCCCAAGTCCTGGATGAGAGAAGTGGAGGCTACGTTAGGTAGTCTGATAGATAGCGTATATTTTGTCGAATAATCATGACATGAATCCTTTAATATATTGTATTAATGTTAGGGCGTTGCCTAAAAGTGAGGCATTGTATGACCTAAATATAGCGACAAGTGAGCAAGGGCTGCTGCACCGGTGCCTGGATGCAGTGTTAAATAGGCAAGGGTTCCCACTTCATAGACGGATGTGGGCAAAATAGGTAGTCCATGAAACTAAAATTATGATAGGAACTTAAAATATAGATTTCCTTACAGACAAATTAATGGAATTAATAGATATTATGATCCATAGGAAGATAAATATTCTATGCATTCTAGAAACTTAATTGGTTAGAGAGAAGATTAAGGAGATTGATAGCTTAATATTTAAACTATGGTATTATGGTAGGAGTCGTACTAAAAATGGTATAGGTGTGATTATAGATAAGAGTTTGAAGGATAATGTTGTAAAAATTGACAGAATTTGAGATAGAATTATAGCTTTAAAGATTGTTATTTATGCTAAAATTATTAATATTATAAGCGTTTATGCTCCTCAAGTAGGCTTGAATATGTGTTCAAAATTAAAATTTTGGAATGACTTAGAAGAATTAATACAAAAGATACATCTTGAAGAAATAATTTTTATTGGAGGAGATTTAAACAGATATATTAGTAGATAGGTAAATGATTTTAAAAGCATTCATAATGGCTATGGCTTTGGAGCGAGGAGTAAGACCACATTAGATTTTTCTTTAGCTTATGATTTTTTATTTGCTAATACCTTATTTAAGAAAAGAGATAAATATCTCATCACTTATAAGAATGGATATAGTAAAACTCAAATTGATTATTTTCTTATAAGAAAAATATATCATTTAGATTGCAAAGATTGTAAAGTAATTCAAAGTGAAAGTTTATGTACCCAACATCGTTTATTAGTTTTGGACTTTAAGATAAATGGGCAGAAGATAAAAAATAAGGTAAATTGTTGTTCTAGGATTAGATGGAGGCATTTCAAGAATATTAATAAAAATATTTTTGAAAGTAAGATTCTAGATCTAAAAATATTATTTGTGCATGAAGAAGTTAATATTATGTGAAAAAAAGTAGCTAGTGATATTAAGAATATTGCAAAAGATGTGTTTGTAGTATCAAAGAGAAAAATTACTTATAGTAAAAATAATTGGTGGTGAAATTAAAATGTGCAAAAAAAGATAAAAAATAAGAAGATTTGTTATAAAAATAGGTTTAGTTGTAAAAATTTTGATAATTGGAAAAGATTTAAAGAGATCTGCAAGGAGTCTAAGGAAGCAATTTGCTATGAAAATTTTTAGCTTTTAATAATTTATATAATAGATTAGATACTAAGGAGTACGAAAGATATATGTATAAGTTAGCTAAACAAAGACATAGTAAGGATTTAGTTCAAGTGAAGTGTATAAAGGATGAAGATCAAAAAGTGCTTTTATTAGAAGAGGATATTCAACAAAGGTGGATGAGATATTTTGCTAAACTTTTCAATGAAGATTATGAGAATGAGATTGACTTTAGTGACATTAGCACCCTAAATGAAAATAAAGATTTTTATTTTTATCGTCGTATTAGTAGAACTGAAGTTAAAGAGGCTTTAAATAAAATGAAGTGTGGAAAAGCTATTGGAGCTGATGATATTTCAATAGATGTGTGGAAATTGCTTATGAGATGAAGGAATTTCATGGCTTACTAAACCTTTTAATATTATTTTGAAGACTAAAAAGATGTCAGATGAGTGGAGAATGAGTATGTTGATTACTATTTTTAAGTGTAAAGGTGTGAACATGATTGTGTGAATTATAGAGGAATTAAGTTAATGTATCATACTTTAAAATTATGGGAGAGAGTTATGGAGCATAGATTACGGTGTGATACTGATGTTTCTCAAAATAAATTTGGATTCATGCCAGGTAGGTCTATTATGGAAGCTATTCATTTATTGAGAGGTTTGATGGAGAAGTATATAGAGAATACGAAGGATCTACATATGATTTTTATTGATTTAGAGAAAGCGTATGATAAAGTTTCAAGAGAAGTGTTATGGAGAGTTCTACATAAGAAATGGGTTAATAATACTTTTATTTAATTCATTAAGGATATGTATGCAGGAGCTATTATTTGTGTTCAAACACATGGTGATTTGACTGAGTATTTTCCTATTTCAGTTAGATTACATTAAGGATCAGCCTTAAGCGCATATCTTTTTGCTTTACTCTTGTATGTTCTCACTAGATATTTGCAAGAGGTTGTACCTTGGTGTGCTTTTTGTTGATGATATTCTTCTTGTTGATAAGACTAGAGAGGGAGTTGAAGTTAAACTTGAATTATGGAGGTTAACCTTAGTCTAAAGGCTTTAGTTTGAGTTTTTCTAAATCTGAATATATGGAGTGTAATTTTAATAGTAATATATTTAGTGGGAGAGATTGTAATTTTGGGTGATCAAGTCATTAATAAGAGTACACGTTTTATATATCTTGGATCAATTGTTCGGAGTGATGGTGAAATAGATGGGGATATTATTAGTAGAATTCAAGTTGGATGGTTGAAGTGGAGGAATGCATCGGACTTGTGTGATAGAAAAGTCCCTCTTAAACTTAAGGGAAAATTCTATAAGATGGTAGTGGGACCTGCAATGCTTTATGGTGCAGAGTCTTGACCATTAAAAGAGAAGCATAATATTAAGTTAAGTGTTGCAGAGATGAGGATGCTCAGGTGGATATCATGGCTTTACTCTTAAAGACATGATACGAAATGAGCATATACGTGAAAAAGTTGGAGTAGGTCTAGTAGAAAATAAGATTAGAGAGAGTCGCGTTAGATGGTTTGTTCACATAAAACGATAGCCTTCCGATGACCTGGTTAGAAAAGTAGATGTATTAGATTTGACTTATGTTTAGAAAGGTAGAGGTAGACCTAAAAAGACTTGATTAGAAAATATTTGAAATGACCTTTCTTTATTAGATTTAGATGAGAATTTGACTCTTAACAGTAGACAATGGAGAAAAATGATTCATATAGCTGACCCCACATAGTGGGATAAAGTCTTGTTGTCGTTGTTGTTGTATATTTTAAGAAGGGAGAGTGAATTATTTGACTGTATTCGATTTAAAAAAAATAATTCATTTAACTAATTTCTTTACTTTTTTGGTTTATCTTTTTTTTTTTTAAATTATGGTTTACTTTTTCTATACATTTTTCAACATTAATATCTACTTTTTATCAATCAATCAAGTCATACTAACCTCAAATTTTCTTAAACTAAAACAAATTGAGCTTTCACAATACTTTAAACAATAAATTTTTCAAAATAATAATCTGCTGTACACAAAACAAGGTTGAAAATTTGGACCTTTGTCTGAATCTTGGATCAGTACAAAAGAAATATGAAAAATAAGGGAAGTGGCCAGCAAACATTATTTTTCCCCTTGAGAAACTTATCCTAGTTAACACTTTCACTGATGAGTTGATGGGTGGTAGCTAAAGAGCTAGGTTGGTTTATGGAGTGTGCTGACTGACATCTGGTTGATTTATTCTGTTTTTTGTAGTTGGCTGTATGACATGGTATTGTTCTCGATACGGTTTTCACAAATTAAGAGTTGTACATTATCAACTTTAAAGCCTTTAATGGAACTATTTTATTGCAAATGGTCCATTTTATGATACAGTACACCATATATATATTTTATTTTTGACAGATTCCTACTTGTTCAAAGCTCTAGATATTTATTGAAATTTTCTTTTGAAACTTCATAGCTAATTTCTCTCTTCCCAAAATCATGTAGTTTGCAGCATATATTGTTGCAATCAGAGGAAGAACTCCTGGAAAAGCGTTCTTCAGAACTTCTTGAAGGAGCTGCAGTAAAGCCGAAAAAAATTATTGGAAAGATGAAAGTTCAAGGTATGTAATTGGTTTCTAGTGCCAAAATTTCGCTGATATGTATTTCCTGTACTAAACTTACTCATGTTTTTTGTTTGATAATTTTCATCAACATGTTTCTATATAATTCATTTTTCTTACAACTTTGGTCTACATGCTGTTCTTTTATGTTGAAGCCCGAAAGGTCAGAATGACTCTGGACAGGCCTTCCGGCTGCAATTATATGTCATTGAGGAGTCCAACAGTGAAACTGGAAACTTTCCGTTATCGCATGTTAAATTTTCAGTCGACTGTATCATCAGGATGGGAGTCACTTCGAAAAGTTCGAGTCATACCTCATCTACCTGCTGATAGTTCTTTTTCCAAGCAAAGCCTAGCATATATGCAAGCTAGCACTCAATACATCAAGCAGGTTTCTGCACTTCTAAAAACTGGAATGAGTTCTCTCCGCAGTGCTTCTTCCTATGAAGTTGCGACAGGTACATAATTATTTGATGTGAAACTACTAGGAGTTACGTTTAGAAATTAGAAAGATAGTTGATTAAAGCTTTGCTCATATAAATTTATTTCTAGCACGTAAAAGAGAATTAAGAATTTGAAATATTCAACTTGCTTAGGCAAAAGACGTGCAATAGGGAATAACCAAAACAATTCTTTCAAAGTTCAAGGCAATATTAAATGCAAAGTACACATAGCATGATCCAACATTTAACAACGAGAGGTTCACCTCAAGGGCCTTCTCACTCAACTACTTGTAGGCTTTTAGCGGAGAAAGATGAACCATACGAAGAAAGATATTAACACTAGGAGGATGGCGCCGAAGAACTTCGTTGGTGGAGCGGTAGCCGGTGGAGATGAGGGTGGTCGGTGGCCGACGATGATCCAATCGTAGTCGGAAAATTGACCGTCGATGACGTGCGCAAGGACAGGGAGAATTCGATTGAAGTAATCTCCAATGTTGTCGTCGTGTTCAAAACCCATGTCGAAGAATGGAGATCGTAGAATGTTGATATTACCGTCGGCGTCGAACACGAGTCCCCATTCAAGTTTGGGATCCGCCATGCATTCTTGAAGTGGTGGGGGAAGAGTGTCGTCGTCTTCTCTTGACGTCAAGTGTGATGAGCATCCAAAATTCCAAGGGAGGGAGTATGGAGAGGGGTGGCTAAGGTTAGGGGTGTCAATTTCGGGTCACGGGTCGGGTTCGGGTCGAACCCGAAACTGACCCGGGTTCAAACGGGTCGACCCTAACCCGACCCGGTTAGGTAAACGGGTCAGAAATGCTAACCCGACCCGACCCGGAACGCGCGACGTGCGGCGGCGTGTCGCGCGCGGAAGGTAATGAGCATGTTGTCGCTGGTCGCTCGTCTGCCGGTAGCGTAGATCCGCGCAGGTGTTAGTGGAGGTAGTCGCTCGCTTGAAACGGGGCGCAGTGCGCGGCGTCGCTCACTCGGGCGCGGTCGCGTGTGTTCGGGCGACGCTGAGGTCGCGTCTGGCAGCAGCAGCAGCGGGTCATGTCCGCTGGTTAGGTTAAAACGGGTTGGCGGTCAACCCGCGGGTCAACCCAAACCCGACCCGTGTTTATAAACGGGTCGAAATCTCTAAACCGATCGACCCGGTTCGGGTTGACCCAAACCCGAAATTTTCGGTCGGGTTCGGGTCGGGTTTTCGTCGGTCGGATCAAATGTTGACAGCTCTAGCTAAGGTAGAGAGAGAGGGGCGGGTGACTTGGTGAGGGAATTAGTTAGGAGGAGTGAAAGAGATTACTCAAATCTGAAAATTAACTTCAGAATTTGGAGTAAATTAGGAGAATTAATTTGAAATTGATTTCAAATTTCAAATAGATATGATGGGAATTAATGGGCATTCAATGGGCCATCAAGAGGGGCCGACGGGTACTAAAGAGAGGGGAGGAGTTATTTTAAAAACTTGAGATTAATTCAGTTTTGAGAGAATTGAGTTTCATAATTTATGTTCATCAATGCATCAATTGGTGGCATGAATGGGGCTCCATCCATGGTGAGGCCGGCGGCTTCTAGAGGGGGGGGAATTGGTGTGGGAGCAATTGAATAGTTTCCAAATCGACACATAAGGTTTAGGAAAGATTATGATGAAATCCGTTTGAATTTGAATTTCATCATGACATGGATTTAAATACTTCCCTAATTAGGAATTTCCAAAATTGGAAAGTTTTGAAATTCAAATTTTGAATTTTCAAAATTGGAACAAGTGGGGGATGGGGGAGGAGTCCGGCGGTTGAATGGCTTGGGGACGGGTAGTGGAGGTGGGGTGGCCGGCGGTCAAGAGGGAGGCTAGGGCCGGCGGGTTGGGGAGAGGAAGAAGAGCGGGATGATGGGGGATAGACCACGAGTCACGGACTCTTCCAATGACTGGTGGGTATTGCTTTTGCCCTCACCTTGGGCTCTCGTTCTCCTCTCTAGAAACAAGATTTCATTCAAAATATTCATTAACCCAATACATCATATGAGACCACTATATATAGGTCTCCACTCATGAAAAAGAAAAAGTATGAAATTGCCCTCTGGGCTACAATAACAAAACAACTCCCCACAGGGGCAAAAACGGAAAATAGTAAATAACTAAATAATACATCATGACATCTGAATCAAAAGTAGAGGCGCTGAATCGTGGCCGTCGATCTGCGATTCCGTCGTCGATAAACATGTCGGTAGCGTCTGTCAATGTCCTCGTCATTATTGACTGCATTTTTTTGTTTTGTTTGCATAATCATGCTAAATGTTTTCTATTTTATAGCAGAATCATATTCTTGCCTTTTGAGATTGAAAAGCTTAGCTGATGAGGACAGGGTTCGAATGCAAGTTGGTTCTGGTGAAACACATGTTTTGTATGTATAATTTATGAGGTGGCTTACAAGAATTAAGATTCTAATTGAATAGCTAACATTTTAATATGGTTTTCAGCTTCCCTGACAGTATGGGGGATGATCTGATTGTTGAAGTTCATGATTCTAAAGGGAAGAATCTTGGAAGGGTTGTTGTTCAATTGGCTATCATTGCAGAGGACGTGGTATGAAGCTGATATTTTTTTGCTCTTTGTAAATTTGATACTGGATTATTACCGACGTAACTTGTGATTCTTTAGAGCAACAAAGTTCGGTGGTGGTCTATTTTTAGAGAACCAGAGCATGAACTTGTCGGACGCATACAGCTTTATGTAAATTACTTGACCACTGCAGATGAAAGTAGTTCTCTGAAGGTATATGTTATGGAAGTCATTCATGCCAATAAAATGGGATCTTTTGAGGAACACCTTCTGGCTTCGGATTGTCTGTGTTGTGTTCACTTCACACATCTGATTCTTTGTTTTAAAATCTATTGGATTGCAGTGTGGTTCTGTTGCAGAGACGGTGGCATATGACATCGTTTTGGAAGTTGCAATGAAAGCCGAACGGTTTCAGCAACGCAATCTACTTTTGCATGGACCATGGAAATGGTTACTTACAGAGTTTGCTTCCTATTATGGTGTTTCAGATGCATACACAAGATTAAGGTATTGTAGAAGTTCTCAGTGTTGTTCTTTCACTGGTTTCACCGTTTTTAGTATTAACCATTGGAATTTCCAAATTATCTGCCAGATATCTGTCGTACATAATGGATGTAGCAACTCCTACGGCAGACTGTCTGACCTTGGTGCATGATCTTCTTGCACCTGTACTGTTGAAGAATGGCGTTACAAAAGCTTTGAGTCATCAAGAGGTGCATCTCATTTCTACCTGTTGTCTTCTCAGAAGATTAAAGCAACTTTATGGTGTTTTCTCTTGCTTGGGCAGCTCATGCAACCTGTTTAGTCTTATTTTCCTTGTAATTCTCAATTTCATCTACCAGGGTATTGCATTTGAAAATAAGTGCTTCAGGCTACAGAAAATAATAAATAATTTTCATTACTTCTTTTATTCCAATTCTTTTTTAGAGGTCCATATTTCAAGTGTTGAATCTCATGATATTACATAAAGGTGTGCCGAGTGTTCTTTATCATGTTTTATTTTTTTTTTCTTTCAATGTGCTTTTTAGTGAAAATAATTTCCTTTGTTTTGTTTGATTTTTTAATGAATATTGCTAAGGCTTTCTGTTGGCATGGGATGAATCAGAACCGTATTCTTGGAGAAGTTGAGGAGCAAATTGAGGTAATTTTAGCCACGGTTTTTGAAAATTACAAGTCACTAGACGAGTCATCGCCTTCTGGATTAGTGGAAGTTTTCCGGCCTTCTACTGGCACAGCAGCTGCAGCTTTGGTGCCTGCTGTAAATCTTTACAAGCTTTTGCATGATATATTGTCGCCAGAGGCACAATTAAAATTATGCAGCTATTTTCAGGTAAAGTGTTTCACGGCACTAATCTGTTAAAACTTAAAACTTGTTTGGATTATTCTGCACTTTTGTTCGTCCTTCTGTAAATAGAATATTTCTCACAATGGTAGTACTTGTGCAGGTTGCTGCAAAGAAGAGATCGAGGAGGCACCTAGCGGAAACTGATGAGTTTATTGGAAATGGCACTGCTAGCACTAATGGGGGAACTACCATGGAAGCTCTGACTCTAACTACTGCCTATGAAAAGATGAAAACTTTATGCTTAAACATAAGGAATGAAATATTTACAGATATTGAGATCCATGATCAACATGTGCTCCCTAGGTTTGTAGTTTTCTTCTTCAAGCTCCAACAATATATATAGATGCCCTGGTTTTATTTATTTTTCAGGATCCCTTTTATGCATGTCAGTAATCGTAATCGCTACATCTTATTAATATTTTCCCGTCTAACCACTTCAGAATTTAAAATGGCATTGCAAAAGATATCATTACAAGCACATCGTTAACCTGCATTTTTAGCTATTTTGTGTTAGCTTGTCATCATTTGCTTGGTATCATTGTATGGGCTATATATTTGATATCAATTCAGAGTTAACATCTTTTTAGAGGTAATAAATAAATATCTATAAGCTTTACAATAGAAGTTTGATTGATGACTTTATTAGAAGTTAATAACATAAGATAAACACTTAAGAAAAATCAAGAAATTTCCTTGCAATATTAACTAGCTCTCTTGAAGGCAAATAATTTCCTTAAAATATAATTTACCAAAGTTAGTAATTCTTAAACAATATGATCGGTGTGCTTTTGTATTAAAAACACATTTTGATTGGGGGCTTTCATGAATATTTTTAGTTCTTAATATCTATAAACATTGTAGGGGCTGTATGATGGATAATTTTTATTTAAGTTGAGAACTCGTGATAAACAACTAAGAAAGACCAAGGATTTCCTTACAGTATTAATTAGCTCTCTTGATAAATATAAGCATATCAGAAAAGCGAGTTTCTTAAAATATAAATAGATCAAAGCGAGTAATCAATATATATATAAAGACAACCTTATGTATTATTGATATTTATAATATAATAAAAATATATATACCTACTAATTCAATTTAAACTTCTATTTTTGAAGTAAAAATAAATAAAAAAAGATTAAAAATAATTAATCATGAAATACAAATTAATTTGCATTTTTTTCTTTTTTTTTTTTTTTTTTTTTTTTTTTTTGCTTATCAAGATGCTTTGGTGCATGTGCTATTAAACTAGTTTATTACATAGAGAAGCAATTTATTTTCCCGATTGCTCATGTTGGAGGTTCTTACCATTATTACTAATTCGTTTCTTTTATTCGTGCTTGTTGTAACAAACTTTATTCTTATTAATCTGGATGCTTCCAATGCTCTTTCCATCGTAACCAGATAATCAGATCCACTCTGTTTAGAGTACTGTTTTACTTTTTTTACTTGGAAATTATATCATAAATTTGCATCCATCCAAACCTAAATTGATTCCATTTTTGCTTCTACACAGTTTTGTAGACCTTAGCAATATATCAGCATCAATTTACAGCGTGGAGCTTTCTAAACGATTGCGTGAATTTCTTATTGCATTTCCTCCAAGTGGTCCTACACCACATGTGGCTGAACTTGTAATTGCTACGGCTGATTTTCAGAAGGATCTCATTAACTGGAATATGTCGTAATAATGCTAACTTGCTGTTTTTGCATGGTCTTTTACACATTTGCTTTTTTTTTTTCCCTCCCTTCTGCTTGTTGTTCTTTAATTTTTATGTAAATTTTTGCAGTCATGTTAAGGATGGTGTTGATGCAAAAGAACTCTTTCACCTCTACATTATATTCTGGATTCAAGATAAACGCCTACAATTGCTGGATTCTTGCAAGCTAGACAAGGTACTTTTCTATTTTTTGTGTTTTTTTTTCTCCTTTATATAGTTTTTAAAGATGCTCATATACTTTTATTTTTTGAGCCTTGACAAAAGCATAGGAGGTGGGATATATCTGGTCTTTGTGTTTGAAAGAATCTCAAAGCTCTCTCTGTTTTTTTTTTTTTTAATTAAACTCTTAAATGGAACTGGCTATTGATAATATGATCCTAAAACGATGATTCTATTATCTAGCTGGTTGTTTTTTTCTTCTATGCTTTCCTTAACAATCATACACACACGCACAAACAAGCAACACTTGGAAAACTTATTCCCTGTATATTTCTTGGAAGCTATGCACACATAAGTAGCATGCGGAAAACTTATTTCTTATATATTTCTTGCAAGCTGGCTGTTCCTTTGTTTATCGCATTGTGTTTTGAAATTAAGATGAAATATAAATTGCTAGTTGTGCTACCTTATTGACCTCTATATGTATTTTACGATTTAGCGAGTATATCGAGAAATGTGACTAATAGATATGCCACTTATCAGAGCATCAGGACACCTCTATCACCATCAAATTGGCTCAAAATTTTATCCAATCATGAAATAGATCGCACTGATGTGCTCAGGACACTGGATTTGCTATGGAAGAGTCATTCATGCGTAACTCAATTGAAAATGATGACGAACATGACCGTTGGCAAGTGCAACGCTAGGAAAAACTACTCAAATGACCTCCAATCGTCAAACGGGCTGTGTCGATGTGATTAAAACATCATATTTACCAAAGGGGAGACCCTCACAGTTGAATTGGTTGAAGGCGATCAAAATTGACGAACTATGGACAAAACGATATGCGCCATTGCCCGAGCACCGCCCATTCGTAAAACGAACTTCGCCATTGTGTTTGAAACGTCGGAGTCATATAAAAAAGACTGTAATATTGCCCATGCCATTGAAGGTGATTAAAATCGATGAACTATGAACAAAATGTTGCGTGACATTACCAGAGCATCACCCATTTGCAAAACAAACTTCGTTGTTGTGTCCAGAACATCAAAATCATATACAAAAGGCTGCAATATTGCCTGTGCCATTGAATGTGATCAAAATTGATAGACTACGAGCTAAATGTTGCGTGACGTTACCTAAACACGTTACCTGAACACCGCCCGTTTTAAAAAGGACTTCGTCGTTGTGACCGAAATATCGAAAATACCTAGAAATGACTATAATATTGTATGGGTTATTACATGAGCAAAAACTCAAAAATTGTGAGGCAACAACACGCAAATCAGGGTGCACGTAAAATGACAAAAATGAGTAGGTTGTAATACTGTGTAAATCATGAATGCCAATTAAAAAAAAATGCTGGAGTCTTTGATTAGGACATTCTTGTTCTTAGGGCTTTTTATTATACACTGTACTACTGCTTGGATTCGCATGTTTGCAAATATTTTGAGGTGTTTTAAAGTTTATGATTATGGACATATGGTGCTCACATAAGGAACTTAGAACTTTGATAAGGGAAGTAATAATTAGAACATGTTGTGTCTTTGTTGGTGTGAAGTTATTACATTATTAAGATATTTCCTAGTTCCTTTTTTATGACACTAATGCTCATATAGTTTTAATCTAAGATTTACCTTATTTTTCACTATTTTGTTTCTCTTGTTTACCTCGTGATATATATATTTTTAAATGTTTAAAATAATACTTCTGTTTTCTAATACGTTTTGCATGTTCCTATTCAACTATTGGGTAGGTGAAGTGGTCTGGTGTTAGAACGCAACATATGACAACTCCATTTGTCGATGGCATGTATGATCTACTGAGAGAAACCCTCAACGAGTACGAAGTTATCATCTGTCGTTGGCCAGAATACACTGCAGTTCTTGAAAATGTATGTGTAAAAAAAAAAAAAAAGATAATGTGTGTTTTGTATGTGATTTGTTGTGCATTCTACGTAGCTTTTAATATGTCCACTTATGGATCAGTTTCCCCTTTTGCCTGGACCAATTAAAAGGCAATTGCAGATGTTGAGAAAGCTGTTATTGAGGCTTTAGAGAGGCAATATGGCGATGTTTTGACTCCCTTGAAGGATGCCTTGGCACCTAAGAAATTTGGCATCAAATATGTACAGAAGCTGGCTTCACGCAGCAATGCGGGCCCCTACACCGTCCCCGATGAAGTGAGCTTTCCTGTTGTTTGTTATCTTTCCAATACTCAAGTCTTCACTCATATTTTAATTTTTCGATCAGCTTGGAGTTCTGTTGAATACCATGAAAAGGTTGCTTGATGTTTTGCTACCGAAGGTGGAAGTTCAGTTTAAATCTTGGGCATCTTACATGCCTGATGGTGGAAATACATCTGTTGGCGAGCACCTCAATGAAGTTATGGTGTCTCTTAGATCAAAGTTTAGAAACTACATGCAAGCAGTCATTGAAAAGCTTGTGGAGAATGTAAGTATGTCTGCAAAGTATTAATTAGCATAAACTTTAATCACTCCATTTTATTGCATTGTTGATATTTGGTATATACAAGTTTAAATGTACCATAAAATTTGTTCTTCTGTTTTATTTGGAAGCAATGAGATTTGATTTTGCTTTTTTTTTTTTTTCTCATTTTATTGATAGTAATTATGCTCTTGGCTATTCTTGCAGGCAATTCTATTTCTTTCTCTTACTTTGGATAAGCATATTATTAGGCCTTGGTGGTGTCTTCAAGAATATAAAGTGATACTTAGGTGTGATAGGTTGAACAATTTTTGATTTATTTTAAAGAAGAATGAGTATGTGGCAGAGGATATTTCTTTTTTGGCAGAGTGATTAATTTATTAGAAGCTTCTTAGAGAATAGCATGTATACTTGGTACAGGAACAACAAGCCTTTATCCCACTATGTGGCTATCTGGGGTCGGCATCATGTATACTTGTTAAATTGTATAAAATTGAATAAGTCAACTATGATGTGTGATTTTGAGTGTAAAAAGATCAGTGATAGATAAATAAAATTTGATAGAAACTTTGAATATTAAGGAGAATGTATGGAAAATTAGGAATATTAGATTGATTAGTGAAGATATTAGAGGGCCATTGGGAGTAGAGATTTTATTGAAGATACATCAGTAAAAAGTAGATTTAGTTGGTTTGGGCATGCACAAGGTAGATGTACCAATAAGATAGGAATGGAATGTCTGAGGATTAGTAAAAAAATTTGTAGACCAATTGAAAATTGTATTGAAATTTGCAAAAGGATTTGCACAGAATCAACATTAAGCATTGGAATGACATGCTTAATATTGATGATTAACCATGCATCTAATTCAAGTCAATGTAGGTGGAATAAATGGAGGCAGAAAGACAAATTGTATGCATATTTGTATCTGCTGCATATTACTCACAAATATACAAATATGAATGCCTGCTTTTTGATGTCTTCATATTTCTTAAGTGAATACATGACAGATTCATAATGAGCCGTGCTTCTAATAAAATTTTATGAACATGTACTTTACAGAGTCGTGCACAAAGCACAACAAAATTGAAGAAGATTATTCAGGATACAAGAGACGTTATGGTTGAATCTGACATCAGGAACAGAATGCAACCTCTGAAGGATCAACTCATAGAAACAATAAATCATCTTCATACTATTTTGGAAGTCCATGTCTTTGTATCATTATGCAGATGCTTCTGGGATAGGATGGGGCAGGTAAATCACATAGTTCTACTGCTATGTTGAATTCACTTCTATTGATGGTTAATAATCGTTTTAAATGGTTTTAGGATGTCCTAAATTTCTTAGAAGATCGGAAAGAGAACAGATCTTGGTACAAAAGTGCTAGAGTAACTGTCGCTGTAAGTATGTCTCATATTGTCACTGTCTGGATTTCCTTCCATATGGCCCTACATTTTGTCATATTGGCTTGCCTAGTGTACTTTACCAAATCTTAAATCAGAATAGATCCAACTGAGAACTTTTTTAATTAGCAGTAAATGCAAGTATTTTGGATTTTCTTTAATAGATTTTACTCCAATCATTTTTTTAATCTATTTATCCCTTAATTTATCTTTTTTCATTTTAATTTTCACATGTCCTTCTCATCATTCTCTATTATGTTACACAAAATTTAGAGATGAATGGCTTTTTTATTGCTCAATATTTAGATCCACACAACATCGTCGGCTTAATTGTTGTTTTATAAAATTTACCTTTAGGTTTTCATGATATTCTTTTATCATTCAAAACTCTGGAGGAAATTCATAACTCTTGTATATTATAGATCCAAAACATGCAAAATATGTAAGTTTATAAATAAATAGCAGTTATAAGATAAAATATATTGTAATAATATGCAAAGATAATATATTCTAATTTAATTATTTGTTAATATAACACTTATACATAAAATTTTACTTATGATAATTACTTTATATATTATATTTCAAAATAACTTTTACTTGCTAATAATTTATATAATCTGTGTATTCTAAATTAGATACAATCCTATGAAATCAATAAGCTATATATATATCGTATGTTTTAATTTGTATTATTTTAGCGTTAATTAATAAATATGTATTATGTATTAATAATATGTATATAATTTTAATTCATAGTATAATTTAGAGTTATATGATTTGAAAGTATATATTAATGTATGTGTGTGCATATTTAAGTGACTATGATTCTAAAAAAATTAGAGGTATCACATTTAATGACTTTTGGAAGTGTGGCTCAATTAATATGATCCCAAAGTCGAAGGCTAAGAATTATATTTGCCACTTCCCTTCGAGGAAATTGTAGTGGTTCACGTTTTTCCTCTTTCTAATTCTTTTTTATATGTAACCAAACAAACGCAAAGTGTAAAAAGTATGTTGGTGAACAATCTTTAGCTCTAAGCCTAGCAAGTTTAATGTGCACCGTGAGCAATATTGGCTAAAGCAACCCATTATTTGTCTTAGTTTTCGATGCCAATCTATTAGATTGGTCCATTGGACTGGTCCAGCCGGTCCATACAGGGTTCCGCCTCTGTTAAGCGTCGTTCAAGCGGCAAAGTCCAAAAGAGCTGTTTAGGAAGGATTTTTGAGGGATTTTGGTGAGAAATTTGAATGGAGGGACTATTTAGAGATTTCCTTTTGGATTGTATGCGTTAAATAATTTGTTTTCCTAGGGTTAGGGCATCTTGAATTTGGCTGAAATTTGAGATCTCTTAGGTTTTTGGGCTCTAGCGGCATCTAGAGATTTGGCAGAGATAGATCTCCTCTTGAATAGAGGATCAATTGTACCTTGCTATTTTTCTTTCGTTAGTTTGATTATTGTAATTAAAACTACTGTTTTATGATTTTTTCATTGAATTTGTGGATTGTTCTCGTTTTTTTTGTCAAGATCGTTAGGCTTTAATTGTTAACTTCAAGTATTCCAAACTCAATCATATTCACCTCTCAAATGTAGGCTTTTCTTGTACTCTTTTGCTTTATCATCATAGGTTATTCTTGGTCAATGTATCCTTGTTTTTCTTTTTCTGATTTGATCCTTGTTGAAAGGAGTATTACATTTTCAGTTCCAAAGCTTTTTCCAATTAAACCTATCTAAACTTCTTATGTTAATTCCAAAATCTTTAGCAATTTTTTAATCTTAATTTTGATTGTAAAAGCAAAACAGTTTCAGTTATGTTCTGGATTACTTTTTTTGGCTGAGGCTGACTGATGCCCAGGCGTCTTATCTGTTTGAGTTAGTAAAAAACTCATGTTGATGTTGCAGATTTTGGACGACACATTTGCATCACAGATGCAACAACTGCTTGGAAACGCACTGCAAACAAAGGATTTGGAGCCTCCAAGGTCAATCATGGAAGTGCGTTCAGTTCTCTGCAAGGATGCATCAACTCATAAGGATTCAAATTTCTATTACTAGAATTGTTGAATTACATGAACATTTAATACTGAATGGGTGACCTTGCTGCGCTATTCAGCATCAAATTCTGAAGTCTCATTCAAAGCTTCTATTGTAGAATGACCTTCATTTTTGATTGATGGAGGGGAGCTGGAGAGGTGTATAGATGGAAAAAATTGTTTTTTTGTAGAGTTTATCATATGGGAAGGTTATTTTAAGTTAAGAATGACACTGAAGGATCCATCCAGGTCTGCTCAAGGCTCAATCGAGTATCTAGGAAGAAAAATGACGAAGGGACTATTCATCCAAGCTAAGCTCAGTGGCTGCTTCAGATTTCCAAGGTTGTAGATAAGATGATGAGAAGTTTTGACAGGAGGATTTCAATTATATTTGTACCAGTAAAGGCTGTAGTTTTGAATAGGTTCAAGGTTCAGTTCAGACTTATCTATATAAGGTTGGTATTTCTGATACTACATGTAATAACTACCGTTATTTGTTTGACATTAATAGAAGCATCGTCTCTTTTGATGACTGTTATCTTTGCACCCATTATCTTATAAGGGTTCGTTTGGAACGATTTTCTTTACTGTTTTTTAAAGCTGTTTTTTAATAAAAAAATTGTTCCAAATGAAGTCTAAAACTTCAATTAAATGAATGAAACTATTCATCTATATTTTATGATTTTTTTTTGGCAAATTTTGAAGGTAATGTTTTTCAATAATGGTTTTTAATGTAGTTTTCAATTTTTCATGCATGTTATGCATTATTGATATAATGACTATGATTGAATGTTAGTTTTAATGTTATATGGAAGGTCCAACTTCTTACTTACTACTAATAATATTGATTAAGATCTTTTTAAAATTAAAGTGGAGCTTAAAGTTTGTGGTTAATATTTATTTGAACTTAAATTATAATAATATTTTTCTTTTTATAAAAATAAATTAATAATATGATATTATGTCAATTTTATTCATATTTGACTATTTTGATTTAAAAACATCTTTAAAAAATAATATATTGGTTTTTTTTTTATTTCATGGCATTTAAGTTTTAATTAAATCAAGAAACATCTCACAGTTAGAATATACGTGAAAAGGTTGGAGTAGCTCCAATGGAAAATAAGATTAGTGAGTCGGTCATATAAAATGATGGCCTTCTAATGATCAGATTAGGAAGATTAGGAGAATAGATGTATTAGATTTGGCTAAACAAATCATAACAAAAAAATGCACATAAAACAGTCCTTAAATGAATGGGAAATATCTTAAAGTTCACAAATATCTGGAAGCAGATAAGGTAAGCCAATATACACAGCATGGGTCCACAAAGAACGTCAAACAATCCATTGTCGATACTGACATTTACATGAAAGTGGACTTTCAAATAATTAAAAAATGATCTTCCAATAATAATCTGTGCAATTCCAAGCTATCTATAAGCCTTTCAATCAGAAGATCTGATCCAATATAATCATCCATTGCCATTCCATAAAGCAGCTTCAGTGTTTCAAAAGAACTTAGATATGACACGACAGGAAGACAAAAGGGCCACGGAGGCGGCCTTTATGATCGCTGGGTTTTGGTATATTCTGGTAACATGAAAAATAAAAAAAGCAAGAATAACTAATTATATTCAACATTGTAAAAAAAAGAGAGTAAATTTAATCATAATTTTCAAAAAATAATAATCACTCTATGGTTGGGAGTAAAGTCGCCCAACCATAGAGCAAGAGCCTCCTTATGCAAATGAAGAAACATAATTTAAGGTGATGATACCATGTAGAATGATATCATGCAACTAAAAAGAAAAAACTCCAATCTTTTCACGTATACACTCATTTCGCATTTTATCTCTAAGTGTAAAGCCACTCATCTACCTGAGCATCCTCATGTTTGCAACACTTGACTTAATTTTATGTTTCTCTTTTAATGTCCAACATTCTGTGCCATAAAGCATTGCAGGTCTCACCACCATCTTATAAAATATTCCCTTAAGTTTGAGGTCTTGAGGGGCACTTTTCTATCACACAATAGGCTCGAGGCATTCCTATACTTCAATCATCAAACTTGAATTTTACTAATAATATCCACATCTACTTCACCGTCTCTTTAAATAATAGATCCAATATATCTAAAATGTGCACACTTTTTAATGACTTGATCACACAATGTAACAATTCCACCACTAGATTTATCAATTCTAAAATTACACTGAATGTATTCAGATTTAGAACTATTCAAACGAAAGTTTTTAGATTCTAAGGTTGACTTTTATCATTCAAGTTTTTCATCAACTCCCTCTCTAATTTTACCAACAAGAAGAGTATTATAAGCAAAAAGCATACACCGAGGTACATCCTCTTGCAAATGTCTAGTAAGAACAGACAAAAGCATTAAGATATGAACTGAAAGCTGATTCTTGATGTAATCAAACTGAAATAGAAACATACTTGATCAATTCTGACAAATTCTATTTCAGCCCTGTTATAAATTAAATTCAGAATTTATTAAATCCCATCATTCACAGGATTTAACAAATTTAAAGATTTCTCTCACAAACTTTAAATCATGAAACCAATAAACAAATAAATATCCCTCAACCAAACTTTAAATCATGAAACAAATAGCCAAATAATTTATAAGAATTTAGCAATATTTAACCAGTTATCATGCAAAACGGTATTCTGATTTTACTCTCTCAAGATGCACTAAGCCTTACTAGTAGCCAAACAGCAACTATCAGAAAAATTCAGCAAACTATTAAGCTTAGAGAAGTAGAAATATGCTTCCGCAAAACCTCAAATAAATGAGACAAATCATAAAATGATTTCAAACATAGCAGATGGTTTTTAGCATTTAATTGTATTGAGTGAATAATATAAATTTTGCAAATTTCTAATCAGTTTGAAGGAAAGAGTAGAACCGCTTACCCAACAGCAGTTGCACCCCAAGATGTAACATTATAGATAACTTGGCTTCCTTCCCATGCCTTCATAAGCTTGCTTTTCTTCTTCTTCACCGAGAACGTCTTGTTAAGTGCTGCACGAGCCAAAAAAAATAGAAGCACTGCGTCAGAATTTTCAGTAACCTCATTGCATGCAATTAAAATCAGAGAATAGAATTAGCTGAAATAGATAAACAACCCACCTTTTTGAAGTTGATTAGGAGTTAATTCCTACAAAAAGAAGCAATGTTAAAAAGATATATACAAGCTGCTATAGTGTGAAAGCAATTTTTTTTTTCTTTATCAAATTTTAGAAAGCATCAGTCAAACGTCTAAATCAAACAAATATATATATATATATATATATATATATATATATTGACATACTTTGGCTTCTTTAAGCGATAGTATATACGCAGCCATGAAACTTGTGATCCCCTCCACTATGTCTTCCTGGTTAACAAGAACATAACCATCGAGGTCTTCTTTGCTCTCTGCACCAAATTGCTTATGGTCCCATAAGTCTTCTGTACTAACCATTTCCCAGACTTTGGTATCATCTAGAAAGCACCAGATATCATCCATAATAACAGCATTATAATCAATATTAATTATGAACCAAAAATAACTCTGTAATGAAAACATAAATAAATATATAAAATGGCAAACAAAAGCAATGAATATGCAACTACTGATTTCATGACAAAGTTGCAGATTTAAAAAAAATAACAGTAATTCCATACCAAATTCACTCTGAGAAACTGAAACGTACATGCTCCCAAGTTTTTCAAGGAAGCTCTGCGATTCAACTCTACATTTGACCATTTCACATAGCTGCAACGAAAACTGTGTAAGTACACTGTAGCCATACCATCAGGCAGAAATATCGACTGTTTAAACATTATATCATCATTATCATTGATAATTATCTTAAGTATTATAAGTAGGCAATATGGTTCTTCAACCCCCATTCCCTTGACTCAACAATTTATAAGGGCATAGTTGAACATGCTTAACCAAATTAGTCATAATAAGTTAGGTACTCTCAAGGAGTAGCTTCCCAAAGCACATGGCATGGGCGCCGCCCTAGGGTTGACATGAATAGAAGTGAGGGGTAGAAAAAGGAAGAAATAGTCATAACCTAATATTTCTTTTTTCAAGCACTTAGGCCATAGTTTAAGTAGCCATAAGCAAACCTGCTTGGAGGTTGCTCAAAGGTCAGTGCAATTTAATGTCAGTTCTTAACTTGTTTAGCTTCTAGCTTGCAAACTCATCCTCTATTATATTAATTAAGAGAAACATATTATATCATTATAATAAACAACGTTGAATAAAATAATGAATTTTCAAGTTTCACTATATTCCATGCTAAAAGCATTCTAACACAAATTATCTTTAAAAAATATAACTAAGCTATATTAGTTTATAATATCTATAGAGATAACAAAATCATTGAAGCTATTAATTCTATGTCCATCATCATTCATGCCCTCTACTACGACATTGGATTTCTAGCCAAATCTTCCTGGATCTCTCTTCATCCTTAAAATTTACAATTTAACTCACTGCCTTAAGCCGTAAGGCAAAAAGATAACAGCGTCCTCTCGTCTGAGCGCATGGATCTTCTTTAACGAGGTTACATGGCAGCAATTATTAAAGCAGCCTACTAAAATAGCATCTAGCATAATTATTTGCAATTTCAACACTAGTACATCACAAATTCAAAGATAGCTAACTAAAGGCTTGATTAAAAAAAAATTATTTAGCTCTCATCTTCATGCTTCAACAATATGTATGGCATAGTACTGATACACCTTGGTATCAAAAACAACCAACAAACCCCAATAAATTCAGCAAACAACAGATTTTTATTGATAACAAGAAAATAAGAACAAACAAGATACAATGATCCTCTTTCAAGAGGAGGATCTTCTCTTCCAAACCCTAGACATTGCTAGGATCTCTCACAAAACAGTCGACAACAAGACTCCAAACAAAATTCTGCATACCACAACATAACATAAATGCTGCTACTTATAGCAAACAATAAACAACAAATACCAAAATAGCCCTTAAATCAGCCCTCAAATATGTCATATTTAATTAGAAAACATATCCTAATTAACCCTCCCCAAATATACCCTCAAATCTATCCTCTTTAATTAGGAAATATTTCCTAATTAATTCCCTCAAAACCAGCCCTTCTTTCCTAATATATTTCTCTCTCCAATTTGAATTTCAATTAGAAAAAATTTTCTAATTAATCCCTTCCTTAATTCCTCTTCTCACATAATGAATTAATGCTTTACTGGGTCACACAACAGGAGCCGAAATCTGACCAGGTTTAGCCACCCCAAGGGTTGCCGATGCATCAATATTTCCCCCCAAAAGTACCACCTTATCCTCAAGGTGGCATGATTGTTGCTGAATAATCTAGTAGGACTCCCACTTGGCCTCGTGCTCCGAGAGGTTGTTCCACCTAATCAACACTTATTTGCTTCCATGTACTCCGTGTCGCACTTCTTTGACCTCAAAGGGTTCCAATAACACCTCTATGCCATGTAAAGGTCGGGGGAAGTGAGAAGATGGAATATGCTCTCCTATCACCCGTCGCAGTCGAGACACATGAAACACTAGGTGGATGGCTGACGATGGTGGTAGCTGTAGGCGATATGCCACAACTCCGATGCGTTCCGCTACCTCGTATGGACCAAAGTATCGGGGTGATGCTTTCTTATTTTGTCTCTGTATCAGAGTTTTTTGTATGTAGGGATGAAGTTTTAAGTAAACCCTATCTCTTACCTCAAATTGAATGTCCCTCCTGTGTGCATTTGTCTTCTTCTTCATAATTTGTTGAGTTCTCAACAAATGCCCTTTCAGTTCCCCTAAAATCATGTCTTTGTCCTCAAAGTATTGTTCTACCAAAGCCACCGATGTGCTACCTTATCCATAATAAATCAAGTGAGGTGGATCTAGTTCGTATAACAACTTGAATGGAGTAGGACGTGTTATACCTTGAGGCCAATTAAACCTTGAGGCCAAAAGGCATTACCAAGAACTCATAGTGTCCCTCATGTGTCTGAAAAGTTATTTTGTGGTTGTCTCCTGGCCGCATTTTGATCTGACGGTATACGAATTTCAAATCGATCTTGGAGAATATCATAGATATGTGCAACACATCTAAAAGCTCATCAATAATTGGTATGGAAAAATTATTTGGTATAGTTTCCTTATTCAGAATATGATAGTCTACACAGAATTTCCATCTCTCATCATTCTTTTTCATCAATAATACAAGGTTAAAGAAAGGGCTCACACTAGGCTTGATGATTCTAGCTTCAAGCATCTCCTGAGTAAATCTTTCAATCTCATCCTTCTGGACTTGAGGGTAGTGGTAAGGTCGAATACTGATAGGGGAGACTCCTTCCTTCAGAACAATAGAGTGCTCATGCTCCCGAGGGGGTGACAATCCTTGGGGAAGCTAAAATACTTCTCCGTACTGCTGGGGAAGTGGTTGAACCATGACTGGAATTTCCTCTACATCCTTTGTCTCACCTCCCTCCAAACTCTGGAGCTCTACCAAAAATCCCTTGTCTTCCCCGTGTAGGGCACGAACAAGGATTTTCAAAGAAACCATGGCTTTAGATAAGCTGGGGCCTCCCTTAATTACCACTTTTCTCCCCTTCACCCGGATATCCATAGCTAATGCCTTCTAGTTTACCTTAGTTTCCCCCAAAGTTTATAGCCACTTCATTCCCATAATCAAATCAATGCTCCTCAATTGCAAGGGAAGAAAATCCTCCTTAATGTGAGTCCCTAGTAGCTCCACCACCATACTCTGACATATCCCTCTGCTTTTCTCTACATTTTATGTGCCCATCATCACTTAGAAATATCCCGTGTCTAACAGCTCCAGCCCCAATTTATCCACCACCTGGTTTGATATGAAATTGTGGGTAGCCCCACTGTCTGGAAACTCCTATATGTCCTCTCACCTTCATAGTGTGATTTAGAGTGAATCCCACCACAGAGTTAAATGAAACTTCCACCACCTCTAAGTGTACATGCTCCTCTTCCTCTTCGTCCTCTGCTTCGTCCACCTCCTCATCACACACCAATAGAACCTGCAAGGCTTGATTTTTACACATATGTCCTAATGTAAATTTCTCATCGCACCTATAACATAACCCCTTTGCCCTCCTGTCTTGTACCTCTGTTTCTGTGAGGCTCTTTAAATTGCTATTCGGAACTACTCTAGTGCTCTTCTCCTTGGGTGTTTCCCTCTGAAAAGACATCGTCTGGGTCCTCGGTGTCATGGTCATGGAGGTAATGTGAGAGTTCGTTCCTTTGATTTTTCCTTTCTGGATCTGATTTTCCTCCCAAGATCGTCCGGGACGATATTGAGATCGTCCAGGACGATCAGTGCAGTGAATACAGCTGATTTTCTGGAGTGGATCGTCCAGGCCGATTTTGGATCGTCCTGGGACGATCAGAGCATGGCATAAGTCAGGAGCAAATCGTCCAAGAAATTAATTATCGTCTTGAGATATCGTCCTGGACGATTGAATTTTGTTCATATCGTCCTGGACGATGTGGCGATCGGCCGGGCCGATCAGACTTGTTTTAAAAGGAAATCAGCTTGATTTGATGAGAGAGAAAATCATTTTTATAAAACAAAATATCTGAGGAGAGAGAAAGAGAAGGAAAGCAAAGGAAAAGCTGGTTTCCGGAGGCCGCGGAGCGCTTTTCGTTTGCTTTAATGAAATCTCATCAAGCAAATAAACACAATTAGAGAAATGCAAGTAATTCCCTATTAGAAGTTCCTTCTTTTCAGTCCAAATGGAAGACATCCCCACAAAACCCATCCCTTTCTTTCTCATTTTTTCCATACTCATCCGGTATATTTTAGCTTGTCCATCCAATTTTAATTTTGCAAACGCATATTCTTCGAACATTATTTGTCATTAAAAGAAATTATTCTTATTTGTTATCTAGTAAATAAAAACTTTAGAATTAATTTTACCATAAAAAATAGAAACTTCAATTTTGAATTTTTTTTTTCATCATCTACGCCAAATTTTGCTATCTAAGATTTTCATAAACCTCATATTAAACATCATACAATATCTATCTTGACTATTTCACTACTGCCAATACTAACATTCAATTGAATCGCCTTGTAATCATAACAGAAATCTATCAGGTTCACATGCATGCAATCGATTAGTTTCTAGATTTTCAATTAGTTTTATAACCATATTATATTAAAAAATTTAGTGAATTGATTTTACAAACACATTTTAAGTCAAAATACCAACTGAGATGTTTGTATAGCATAAGCGTTCCATAATTTCAGGATGAAACTTCTCAATTGAGAAGTGATAAGCACGCATCAATAATTGCACAAATACAGATCTAAACCTACAAATAAGTGCTCAAAATCCTAATCACCGCACAAAACACTCTACTTTTCTTAGAAATTACGACTGTCGTGCCTGCTTCAGCCAACATAACTAAAACCCAAATATGAAACAATTGACTGATATCACCATATTAACTTCTGTTTAAAGTTATTCCTAAGACATCATAAACTGCAATTATAAAAGGTAAAGAACAAAAAAAAAAAAAAAAAAAAAAAAAAAAAAAAATCCTCACAACATCGGCATCAGAATCAGCTGCGGAGAATGACAAAGGCGGCTTCTCCTTCCCCTCGGTGCAGACGTTAACATCAGTCTCCGCATCAACGATCAATTCGGGCTCCTCGAGAAGTTTCAACGCTCTCTGGCACTGATCCAGTACCGCTTGAATGGTCTCCCGCTTCACCCTTACTTGCTCTGCTTGCCCAGGAAGCCGCTGTTGATTCGCTTGCGGGGACGAAGACGCTCTCGCCGCCGCCTTCACTGCCTCCGCCACCGCAATCCCCATGATGTCCTAACCCCAAATGATCGGAAGAGCTGGTGAACGAAACCGAAGATTAATCGCCTGACCTATCCTCCGCCACGCTGAAGCCACCCCCTCAGTCTTCTTCGTCGTTTGATCGGTATAGGTTGCATTTTAAAAATACAAATTAAAAAAAAATCATGCGAACTTATTATTATTAAAGCATTTACTTTTTTTTAACATTCAAAATTTATTTTAATCATTTAATGATTATTAAAAAACATAATAATTAAATTAGTATATAATATTGTAGAATGAATTGTCATATACTATGAATTTAAGTATTAAATAAAAAATATTTTATCATCTTTTAAAAATATTAAGAGATTTTTCTTTTAAAATATAGTATTTGTTGATCCCACGAGCTATTTAAAGATAATATACATATATTGAAAATTGATCTATTGCTATTTGAGCTTCAAATAAGAAGCTAAATTTTAGTCACCAATACCATAAGCATAGGCAGTGCTATAATGGAGGTCATAGAGGCACAGGCCCCCACCGGCCCATCTACCAATAAAAGCCCATTACAGTATAAAGAACCCAAAATGGTATTGCATAGCCTTTTTAAAAGCATAAAAAGGGACACAATGTGGGGATTGAAACCAAACCTCTAGCTTAGAAAGTATCACCTGATCCATTGGGACATGAAGCAATTGATAATTTACTTTAAGTATTTTTTTTTACTTAAATTATAACTTATATTATATATTCATAATTTTTTATCTTGGTCTGAATTTTGAATCGCTAAAAATCATATATATATAAAATTTATATTATAATTCTCAATGCTGCTCCTCTCCAAAAATCTGTTTATAGGTTCATGTTCAAGGACTTCTGGACCAACTTTGATGATTTTTGGGAGATAACCCAAAGAGCTTTTGATAGACCTTTGACTGCTAGTCCGATTACTATTTTTTTAGATTGCCTGGGATTTCTTAAAAAGCACATTCGTAGATAGAATTGGAATTCCTCTAATTTCCTCTCAAACAGTATCCTTGAGCTCAAGAATTCTTATGCTACCTGTCTCTCCAATCTTCAAAGGGATCCCTTGAACTTGGCACTTAACTCACATCTTAAGGTTACTAGTGACAATTTGGCATTACTTCAGTCTGCTTGGCACTCTTGGGTTTCTCAACGAGCTAAAGCCTATTGGCTTGCTCAAGGTGAGGATGACCTTGGTTTTCTCTATGCAAGGATTAATTCGAGGAAAAACAGGAATGTTATCAAGGAGCTCTCCACTCCTTCTGGGTTGCTTTCATCTCATAGTTGCATCGCTAAAGCTCTCATTAATCACTTTAAGGCTCTCTTCAATGCTCCAACTCCTATTCTAGAAAACTCTCATAATATTCCTGTGGGCAATTCTGTGCCTTCTCATTTTTTGACGGGCCTTGTGTCTCCAGTTACTAATGCGGAAATTAAAGGGGTGGTTTTTGAGGGGTTCCTTCCTCTGCACCGGGACCTGATGGCTTCTCCTTTGGCTTTTATCAGAAAACTTGGCATTTATCTGGTTTCCTACTTTGCAAAGCTGTGAAATATTTCTTCTCCACTGGGCTTCTCCCTAGAGGTGCAAAGGCTACTGCTATCACTCTTATTCCTAAGGGTACTCACTCCAACTCTATTTCTGACTTCCGACCCATCTCCTTATGTAATGTTTTTTATAAGATTGTGGCAAAGATTTTAGCTAACAGGATGAAAGATATCATGCCACACATCATTCATGAGAGCCAATCCGGTTTTATTGCCAATCTATGTTCTACTGATAACATTATCCTTGCTTCTGAGTTGTTGAGGGAGTTTAAAGATTCCAATAATTTTTTCTGTGCTAAATTTGATATTAAGAAGGCTTTCGACTCTGTCTCCCGCTCTTTCCTGATTGGTAGGCTTAGACAGAAAGGTTTCCCTGAAGTTTTCATTTCCTGGATCAATGCTTGCATTTCTGATGTACATTTCTCCATATGTCTGAATGCTCGTTAGAGGGGTTTTTCAAATCTTCGTCTGGTTTGAGGCAAGGTTGTCCTCTTTCTCCCCTTCTTTTCTGCATTGTTATGGATGGGCTATCTGCTAGTTTGGATTACATGGAGAACAACCCTTTCTTGGGTTTAAGATATCTCAATTTTAATATTAGCCATCTCATGTATGCTGATGATCTGTTGGTGTTTGGTTTAGCTAATGTGGAGAATGCCAGATATCTTAATGATGTGCTTGAGAATTTTTCTATGGCTTCTGGGCTGATTATCAATCCGTCTAAAAGCAGCATTCTCTTTTCCAAGAACTCTCTTATTGCTCAGCAAATTTTGGGTGTCCTTGGGATCTCTCAAGTTCATTGTAATCTCACTTATTTAGGGATCCCTATTTCCACTAAAAGACTCAATTTATCTCACTTCCAACCCCTCCTCAGTAGAATTTCTACTCTTCTTGAGGGTTGGAAAGTCAAATTTCTTTCTTTTGCAGGTAGAGTTCAATATCTCAAATTCTCTATTGCCAGCACTATTGCGTATTGGATCCGTGGAGCTATTCTACCTAAAGCTTGTTGTAAATTCCTTTCTAGAATTTGCTCCAAGTTTCTCTTTTTTGGCAATATCCTGGAGAAGAAAATGCATCTTATCTCCTGGCATTCGGTTACTTTACCTAAAAAGAAAGGGGGGCTTGACTTACCGTCCTTTGACTCTCTATATCATAATATGGCTTGTTCCTTTATTTTTAGAATGTATAATCAAGAGACATTAATTGGCAACTGGTATAGAGTGAAGTTTGACTCTCCTTGGAAAACTCCTCCAGCCTCTGCATCTAAGTTTTGGAAACTTTTTAGCAATATTGTTGCTCTTATTAAACATGCTGTCTCCCTTTTGGTGCATCAAAACTGCAAGCTTTCTTTTCTTTGGGATCCCTGGTGTAACAAAAAAGCGGTTGCTGAAATGCTAGACTTCAATTGGAATTCTAACCTGTCGGTGGGGAATTTTATTTCAGATTATGGTTGGAATTTACCTGATTTCATTCCGGGACATGTTAAGGCCAGTATTTGTAATTCTGTGATTGTTGAAAATGGGCCTGTGTTAACCTGGGATTCGGTCTCTGCTGCTAAGCCTTCTAACAAGGTCTTTTCTGAATATTTTCATTTTAATCTTGAAGATGTCAACTGATTTAAATATATTTGGCATAAAGGCTTTGCTTTACGGTATGCCTCTTACTCGTAGATGGCGATCAAACAGAAACTTAAAATGGCTGACATTTTGAATATTAGGGGTATTCCTGCAAATCCAAATTGCTCTTTATGTCTTGGCAATTTAGAAACTCATTCACATGTCTATTTCGAATGTGATTACTCCTTCTCACTACTCATTGCTCTTTTTCCTGATATGGTTAAATTTTATTTGAGGTCGAATCTGATACAAATTTATGATTTTTTTGAAAGCTACCGCAATTACTCTAGAGCTGATAAAAATTTTTGTTATCTCACTGTGGCGGTTTTGGTGTATCACTTGTGGAGAGAAAGAAACAATAGGAGATTTTCTGATGCCTGGAGAAGTCCTGATGAGCTCAAGAGAGTTATTAAATTGGCTATTGCTGCTAAAGCCAGGAGCTGGAGACATTATGATAGGCTCAAAGATAAGTTTAAGGATTTACTGGGTTGACGGATTGCTTTGTCCGTCTGTTTGGCTGACGTTTTTCATTAAGCCTGATTGGTTTTTACTACTTTTGAAGATTTTGGATCCTATTCCTCTTCATTCCGATTTTTCTGGGAGGATCATTATGTGGATTTTGGCACCTTTCTGCTGCTTATCATTTTCTGGTGGACTGGTGGTTTTTCTTTCAGTCTCGACTCACTGTGGCTTCGAAGGGTGGCTTGCAGATTTGGACAATGATGTGTCTGATTTACATCTTATATGCATCCTTGGACAGTCATTCGGCAACCAGGATGCGTTTTTTGGACACTGTGATGGTCTTTCTATTCGTTGTGTAGGCAACCAGTGTCTATGTGGGCTTCGGGTTTTGGCTGTTTTGATTGAGGCTTTGATGCCTTTTGATGTAAATCAATTTTCCTAAGTCTGTTTTATCTGCAAGCTTTTCTTTTCTTTTGGGGTGGTATAGTTTTCTTTTCTTTTACATGTAAGTTCTTTAATTGCAACCTTTGGTGATTAATATAAAGACTTTGCCCCCATTTTTCCCAAAAAAAAAAAAAAACGGCCTATAATCGACTACACATTTTTTCTCGAAGCACAGCGCTAAGTTTTACCTGATTGCCTATACAATATACATGTGCGAGATTTTTTTACACACGCCAACTCACTTCATCGTCATAATTGCACGAATCATAAGACATATTTTATCATCCTTTTCTCCGTGTGCTGGGGTCATTTTTGGGTGCAATCTTCGGTGCAATTGAACACTCCGGTCTTCACAACGAGCAGCCACGTGGCATGCCGGTATATTCACCCCATAACAAAACCCGAATCTACCCCTCAACATCCACTAAAAGACAATGAACCATCCACAAGCAAATGTAAATAATAACAAAACCCTACCCTATTTCAGGCGTTGTCTCACACCCGTTCCTCCACTTCCTCTCCTCCATTTTTTTCCCCCAAATCCGGCGCAAGGACCCGAAAGCCATGGACGCCGGTTATGGCGGCCGAGTTGAAGCTCAGCGTCTGCTAGAAATCGCCGACAAACTCCTACTATCGCGTGATCTTGTCGGAAGCAAGCGCTTCGCTGAGCGAGCTCTTGAGTCTGATCCTCTCCTCGAAGGCGTCGACCAGATCCTCGCCGTCGTTGATGTACTTCTCGCCTCACAGAGACGCGTCAACAACCAACCGGACTGGTACTCCATTCTCCAACTCCCTCACCCTTCTTCTTCCTCTTCCGCTTCCGGGGACAATCGACTCGACATCAAGCGCAGCTTCCGCCATCTTGCTCTTTTACTGAGCCCTAATCTCAACAAGTTTCTCTATGCTGACTCAGCTCTACGCATCGTATTCGACGCTTACGCCTTTCTTTCCGACCCCGCTAAGAAATCCCTTTTCGATTCCCAGCTCGGATCAAACAGCCCCCCGGTGGCTGCCGCTCAGCCGCCGGATCGTTCGTTCTGGACTTCATGCCCTTCTTGCTTCCACGTGTTTGAGTACGATCGCGTTTACATTGATCGTACGCTTCGGTGCCGGATTTGCATGCGGCCTTTTCATTCCGCCGAAATGGCGGCGGCGCCGCCTATTGTGCCGGGGACTGACATGTATTATTGCTCGTGGGGTTTTTTTCCAGTAGGGTTTCCTGGGAGTGGCTTTCCTAACTTTAATGTGCCGCAGTTCGGAGAGGGGTGGAAGCCGTTCTATCCGGTGAGCCCGAGATGGGGGGACCAAAAGGAGGGGAATAAGGAGAAACCTTTGAATGCTGTGCCGGTTAATGTTGCCATGGGAAATCCTAATGCTGATGCGGGGAATAGTGGGAGGATGGGTAGTATCGTGAAGCCTAATAAGAGAGGCTTGCCGATGAGAAATAAGAAGGTGGTTGCGAAGAAGAGAGTAGGTAATTATGAGAAAAAGATTGATCTTTTCGGAGAAACTGATTCAGAGGCCGAAGGGCTGGAGACTGGGGGTGTGGGAAGCGGCACTGTGGCTCCTGCTTCAGAGGGGGAAGGCATTACTAACTTTGATATTGACCTGGAAGCTACGGAGGATCTTCTGAGTAATCTGCATGATCTTCCCTTTGTCTAAGAGGAAGAATTCAAATCTCTCTCTCTTAGCTTTTGAGATTAGTAAGGTGTAGGAAGGGAAGGCGGCAGTTTTGTATCTTATGCTTTTTTATATGGATATAGTGATGTAGTGGAAATGCTGAATGAAGTGTATAAAATCTGAAGATGGAATATCGGAATATTTCCTGCCGATGGAGGATTTAGCAATTTTTTTAGTTAAATGGTAGTCTATCTTCTCAAGTGCTGCCCACGCATTCTTGTCTCAGTATGGATGCCAAAATCTTCTGCTTATTTTCATAATTTTTGCAGGTATGTTAAACTCAACTGTTGTAGTGACTTTTCAATATCTCATTTTGATGGATTGGCTAATTGAACTAGAAATGTGGATGCAGCTAATCAATAATTGATTGCTTCTGTTTTATATGGTTCAAGAGGAAATCTTGCATTGCACATTCATTAGTACTAAGGAAGTGATATGAAAAATATCACATCTAACTTAATGACACTGCTTCTATAGCCGTTCACCTTCTGTTTTTTTTTTCCTGTTTTAAAAATTTGTTATTCAATGCCGCTCAATGTGGAATCATACAAAATTTATCCTTTTTTTTTCTTTTGCTGCGTCTATAACACCTACAATTTTAAGTAATGTAGAACGATGAAAATCTTTACATGCCCAGGTAGCCTCTTCTGAAGTATTTTTGCCAGAATGTTCGCATTCTTGTTTTTCACCGTCTGTACTGATTTTGGAATTTTTTTTCCATCTTCAGTTCCATTGATCTCGTCTACAATCCTGTTAATTTTTTTTTCTGCAGTTACGTACTCTACACCTCCAAAAACATTTTTGTTTCTACAGTTTCATACACCTTCTTGGCAGGAATTTTTATTGCGTCCTCCCACCTGACGTAGAGATACTTCCTCCCACCGCTAAAAAACTCGGTTTTTGCTCGGTATTGCTAGGTATTATTTGATAATAACGAGGAATATCATCATGTGAAGACCAATACCGAGTTATACCGAGCTGTACCGAGCAATACAAAAAAATACCGAGTTCTTTCTAGGAAAAACTAGGTATTTTTTTGTATTGCTCGGTATTGCTCGGTATAACTCGGTATTGGTCTTCACATGATGATATTCCTCGTTATTGTTTGGTATTGCTCGGTATTTGCTCGGTATTTCTCGTTTTTTAGCGTGAATTTAGCTCTGGGAGGACGTATCTCTACGTCAGGTGGGAGGACGCAATAAAAATTCTCTTGGCAGAGGGTTCACATCCTGACTGACTCCATTGATCACAAACAATGTTTACTTGCAATAACTAAGCCTTCTATGAAAGAATGATTTTGAATTCCTTTCAATAATAATGGTACAAATATATATCACCACAAAAGTTCCTTCATGTTTGAAATTTATTGCTAGATTATATGAATTGATTTCTTGACATAGCTTGTCAGTCCAGATTGCTGGGTAAAACTTGTAGTTTGTCTGCTGTGTAAAGCACAGAAGAGCTTTTGTTTTTGAGATTATATATATTCAGCAACATAGAATTGGATAGTTCGAATTAGAGCCATTCTATAGGATGGTATGCCATCTAAGTAATGCAGACTGTTTGAATTTTACTGCATAACTGTGAGGTTTAATTTTCATTTTCGGCCATATTTCCTGAGCACTTCACTTTTCAGTGGGGTTCTTATTAACATATTTTAATTGCTTGATTACATGTTTATGTAATTGCTGAATGTCTTAAAATTTTGTTTTGCTTCTCCCGCACCATTTTAACGCCTTTGCTAGGATTATAATATTAAAATTATTGTGATTTATTTGGATAAGCCAATCCCTTCCATCGAGGCTTCCTCAATGTGTATGAGAGGGGTGATTTGGGAGTAGTTATCCTAAATGTAGATTAATTTTATTTTAACTTTTTTTTCCCCTTAATGTTGTGTTATGGTTTATTTAGATTTGGGATTGAGACCTTTGGGCATTGTCTAGGGGTGTAAATGAGTTGCGCCAAGTTCGAGTCTCAGCAAGCTCGAGCTTGACTCATCACTGAAATTAACAACTTGAACTGGAGCTCGAGTCGACCTCATGAAACGAGCTCAAACTTAGCTCAAGCGTATGTACTCAGGCTCGTGAGCTCGACTCAATACACAACAGCCAGATTTTTGCTTTGCCAAACAAGCTCACGAACCGCGGTGGAGTCGAACGAACTCACTAATCGCAGCTAGAGCATGCTTTGCTGAATATATTGTATATCAGTTTTCAAGAAGAAAAAGGAAGCTGATACAACTTTTTTTTTTTCCTTGAAAAAGCTGACAACAAGTTTTTTTGGGTAATAAGCATAACAAAGTTAATGCGCTTGGACATTTTTTTTTAGTATCATACAATACTTTTAAATATTATTATTGAATATTTAAAATTTAAATAACACTTTTAAATATTTATTGCACTAGAAAAATATTTAATATTTAATTTATTTAAACCGGCTTGCGAGTTGATGAACCGAGTTTAGTCAAACTCGAGCTCATTTAATATTTGAGCTTGTGGCTAGATATGCTTGACTCATGAGCTCGTTAGCGAGTCGAGTTCGATCCGGCTCGACTCATTTACACCCCTAGCACCATCCATTCGAGCCTCTTGGATTTGTAAGGTAAGGAACTAGTATGTAATTTTTCTTTAGCTAGATTAGGTTTTGTTTTACTACATTTTTCTAAAAAAAAAAATTGCTTATTTAGATATTGGCCTAAGCTTGACATAAGCTCCCATTGTCCCCTCCTACTCTTGGGAGCATAATCTCGATTAAGAAGGTTGCTTGAGCCCAAAATATAAGCTTGAATTGAATGTTTATGTCTGAATTGAATTTATTAGGAACGATTGGTGGGATGGAGGTAGATTTGATCAAGATCCAATAATTTTATCGTACTAGACATACTAATGGAACCCAATCTAGATATGTTAGAGGGTTATGAGCCATCATCGGTGGAGCCTGATCAACAATCAAACATTACCTCTCAGGTATCTCAAATGTATTGAGGTGTAAATATATAGTGTACTGAAGATGTGCTTTTGAGATTGTGTCAACCCATATAATGTGGAGGGTTGATTCTACACTTTTACTAGGTTCAATAAATAGTTCAATGGCACAAATCATGATTGCTTGCAATTCATAGGTACTTGAGATGATTACAAAAGCTCAAAGGTATTCGTTAGAAGGCCCAGTGTTTGATAAATGGGTTTGTTGGTTTTATATCGACCCAAAAAAGTCAAAATGAGCTTAGATCCTTGTGGACAAAGAAAACCCAATAATGGGTCCCTTAACTTACAAGTAAGTAGGCCTATTTGGTTTAATTAGACAAGCTAGTTTGATTTATGCTAGTCCAACTAATTTTGATGAGGGATTACATCCAATGGGGAGAGAATTTTATGGTTGGAAGCCCTCATAATTAATTATTTTTCCTGCTCATGAAAGAGCAATCTTGATTAATAATGTTGCTTAGGCTCAAATTTTAGGCTTAGACTTAATGTTTTTGTTTGAGTTGAATTAATGAGGAATGATGGGATGGATATAGACTTGATCAAGATTCTAGGACTTTGTCACCCAAAGTATGCCAATAATGCCATTAGTTCTATAGCAATGTTAAAGAGTTTTAAGCCTTAATGTGTAGGGAGCCTGATTAACTCTCATGGTAATCTCCTCTCAAGCATTCTAAGCAAGCTAGGATGAAAAATATATGTATATGCCAAAGACATTCTTGTGAGGTTGACGTCAACACATTTATTGGTAGAGGTTTGGTCTGACTAGTTTCATTAAATAGTTTAGAGGCACAAAACACGACTGCTTGCAATTCAGAGGTACTAAATATAATTGATAAGAGCTTAGAGACATGACATGAACATTCAGTATTCATAAGTTTTAGCCTGACTTGAAGAAATGTATATAAGATATGTCAAAATTTTGGTGCATGTGATATTTTGTTTGATGGGCTTGTTATTTGTTTATTTATTTATTATTATTATTTAGATTAGTGGGCTTGTAGCATGGAAGTTGGCTTTAGTTTAGATTTAGGTTGGCCTACATTCATTGTAAGGTGAATATTTGATTTAATGAGTTTGTTAGTTTTGTGCCTCTCAAATTAATCAAGATGTGGCTTACTCCACTCCATCGATGATTAGGAAAGCCCAATTGTGGGTCTTATGATTTTCCCCTATAAATTAGGTGACTTGTTTAGTTTAATTTGATGTTTTTGATAGCTTTGTGTTTGTTGAATTAGTTGGGGTAAAGCTTACCACTGTAAAGCCCAAATAGAAATTTTATTTTGATTTGTTATTATGAACTTTGGTAAGAGTATTAGGACTTCTATTTTTGTTAAAAATGCATAATAGATCTAGACTTATAACCTTAGTTTTAAGACAATTTGCATAGGTTTTGTTATTTTGAATGTGGAATGACTTCTGAGGAACAGTAGTATGAATTTAGCTCATAGAGAAGATGACCCATATTGCGGGTCGTATGACCTTGCGTTTTAGACAAGATGACCTGCGTCATAGTGATTCACAAGGACTCTTAAATTATCCAAGAATCAATATGGTTTAATTTAAGTTATTAGCATATGTGTCTAGTCAGCTTGGTCAACATTATATGCATTTGAGTTGAAGTTCAATAGTTGTTATGCTTTGCACATATTGATGAATTTGACGTAAACATTGATGCATTAACCTGATTGAAAGTTACCATGTGATATTTATGAACATCCTGAACATTTGTAGGGCTGTTTTCACATATTGGTGTATTTCTAAAAACAGGTTCAAGTGTTGAAAATACTTAGCATGTTTTACGGGATGCTTTGGTGAGTCTATTCAACAACTATAACAATATCAAGCCTTTATCCCACAACATGTGGTCGGCTGCATTAATCATTTTTCTCTATTGCATCCAGTAAAGTGTGAAAATCCCATTTGAATCTAATAAAAAAAATATCATTTCTAATATTTTCTAACCAAATCTTTTTAGGTCTACCTCAATCTTTCTTGATATAGGCAAAATCTAATATTTCTACTCTCCTAACCAGGTCATCAAAAGACCAATATTTTATGTGCCAAACCATCTAAGAAGACTCTCTCTAATCTTATTTGCCATAGGAGCTAATCCAACCACTAGAGCTACTCTATTGAAAGTGAATGATAATTTTATAAAATTTAATTATTTATGTACTATAGATAGGTTGGCCTACATGGTGGATTGGTTATAGTGGCTCACTTGAATTTATTTCTCTTGTTATTTATATGCGCTGAGTTATTCATCTTTGACATTCTTATTAAGTCAAAACATTGAAAAACCAATTGCTGCAAACCTAAGATTGTTAAGTGACCATTATTATATCCTACTTGTTTTTAGAATGTGCCATATAGGTTAAATTTAATAATTTTTCTTTATGCCACACCTAGATGTTATTCTGAGGCAAAATTACATTTAGATGAATTTTTCCATATAATCATCAATGTCATTGTTAATCTATTTTACAAGTCAATGACGTGCTTGTAGACCATATTTATTTCATCTTGCCGGAGGTATTATGTTATTCTTTGATAATCGAAAGACCATCTTAAGCATCCCCATGACATTGAATTCGGTAATGATTGCATCAGTCTTCTCTTGATGATAGCCAAAACCTATCAATAAGTTTTATCTTGACACACTTATTGGAGAGGAAGAGATCTCTCTTTGTAATTGAACCAAAGATCAATGGAGGAAGGAGAGACGATATGACAAACCAAGGAAAATTAATGGAGGGACAATTTTGAAAACTCGATTGGACCGAAGATCGATAATGTGAGGTCTTCGATTTAGCAGGATCAAAAAGATCATCAACTCTTCAATGATAACTCAATCAAACCAAAATTAGCAATGTGAGCCATTCAGCTTAAGTGGAGCTGTTGAAAGGGATGACAGGGTGCGCCAGTAAGATCAGGAGAGGGCGAGCGATCCTAAGTAGAGATGCTAGGGATTTTGGAATCTAAGCATGGTTATGTTGGGAATTGGGTGAGGCCTAACTCCAATCAGCGAGATTAAATAAAATAGAAAGAAGATTAAAACATAAAACCCATAAATACTATTCATATTTATTCACCTTATTGATGGCTACATCTTTCTGCCGCTTTTGTATGTCTCACAATGGTTTCATTTCTAAAGTCTTTTACAGCTTTAATGTCTCTAACATCACCAAAAGATAACTTATGAGTCCCTTATTTATTACTCATTTGGTCTCATCTTTTCTTTTATTGCATAGAGAATTAGTGACATAATTTTGAGTCATTTAGGTGGAGTTAGAATGCATCTCTAATAAAGAGGGTGAGCAGGTGGGCTTGTACAGGAGGTCAAGAGACTCAATAGTATTCTGAGTGTGATTACGAGAATGGGTTGGCTCTGGAGCGAGTCAGAATGGATTGAGAGCGAGCTTATCATGAAAGGAAAGTCCAAAGGAAAAAAAATAGTGGTGGAAGTAGAAAGAAGGGTGCGTGTGTTGGGGCAATCATTCTCTCTTAATACTTCTACTAACACAATTTTTTTAGAGAGAACTTATGCAACTTGACTAATACAAAATGTATAGATATCAAGTCTAGGCTGAAGTTGGCTTGTTTGGCTGACCTTGTTACTTATCATAGCTCTTTTGATAAATAATGAAATATGCTAATGTCCAACTAGAGCTTCGTTTGAGACGGCTTTCTTATTGATTCTTAAAGCAGATTTTTAGTAGAAAAATTAAAATTTTTGTACTAGAAAGCTGCTTTAAGAAGCAGTTAAAAAGCTGTCTCAAACGAAGCCTAGATCTTATCCCAAGTACTTGCATCCGGATTACTGAATTTCGGCTCCATTTGTGTTCGTTTCGTCTCCTTATTTATCGATGTGTCTTTTATTTTTGTATTGCTCATATTCAAATCATTGAACCATTTATAAGCTGCCCCTCTGCATCATTATGCTTAGTGTATATTTTTAAGAGGTTTACTTCCACAATTATCTATGTTTAAAATCTATTAATGTTGATTAATCATGTTTAGTTCTGGTATTTGTTATAATATATGACAATTTAGGTATCTTAAGCATTTTGGAATGATGTATTTGTTATTTATGCCATCCCCATTGCTGTTTGATTTTCCTAAAGCCAGGTCTCCATCGACCTGTGGCTAGTTTATCCTGAACATTTATTTGTTCCTCTCTGTTGCAATTGATTCTGTACTTGTTACTACAGTAGAGAGTCTGAGATTAGCAAAAAGTGAATAGTATAAGAACACAGTTTAATGAAATTAGGGGAAATAAATTAATTGTAAATCCTTCCTTCATGCACGAAGAAATTAGGAGAGAAATTAATTGTATTTGAATAGAATCGAATTGATCTAAATAAAATGTGATCTGATTTAAAAAGTAGTTTGATCAGTTCGAGCTTTTGAATTTTAGGTTTGATATCAATTGATTCAGCCAATTTGTAAATAAAGAGTATGAAATTGATCAAACGCATACTTAAGCTAGTCTAAGGTTTTGTTTGGATAGTTTTTTTATTATTTTTTAAAGTATTTTTTTAGTGTAAATTTTTTGTACAAAAAAGTTATTTTAGTAAGCAGTAAAACATCTGTTTTGTACTTAAAAACTGTTTTGAAAAGCAATAAAAAAATTGTCTCAAATGAAGTCTAGTTGATTACTACATTATACTAATAATTAATAATATATTGGAAAGGTATTGTATCTTGAAATTAATTGCATTCTTATACGTCTAAAATTAAATATTAATTATTCATAATATTCTCCATTATTATGTTCTTATGCAGCTGCCAATGTTTGGCGTATTTATTACGTCCGGTGAACGTATGTAGAGCTACGTTCGGCCGGCATTAAGATCGCAGGCACAAAACGGGAAATACCGAGCAAATACCGAGCAATACCAACAATAACGAGAAATACTATTATGTGAAGTCAAAATACCGAGTAATACCGACCAATACCGAGTAATCCCAAAAAATAATGAGTTTTTTTTAGAAAAAACTCGGTATTTTTTGGGATTACTCGGTATTACTCGGTATTACTCGATATTGATTTTCACAGAGCGGTCTTCCTCGTTATTATCAAATAATACCTAGCAATACCGATCAAATGTCGAGCAAAAATCGAGTAACAATCCTCTGACCGAACGTAGAGCTACGTCTGGTTAGAGGACGTAATAAAAGTTCCAATGTTTGAGAGGATAATAAGTATTGGTAGGCAAGCGAAAGCACAATAAAGGCCCTCTTATGTTATATTTTCTATTAAAAAACATTTTAGTCATGCGATTTTTATTGAATATGGTCTAAAGCTTTCTTGGACTAATGAGATAGCAATACCGACCAAATGTCGAGCAAAAATCGAGTAACAATCCTCTGACCGAACGTAGAGCTAGTCTGGTTAGAGGACGTAATAAAAGTTCCAATGTTTGAGAGGATAATAAGTATTGGTAGGCAAGCGAAAGCACAATAAAGGCCCTCTTATGTTATATTTTCTATTAAAAAACATTTTAGTCATGCGATTTTTATTGAATATGGTCTAAAGCTTTCTTGGACTAATGAGAAGTTATATTAATTAAATCAGTACAAATTATTTTAATTGTATTATATATTTTGAAGTTAATTACTTTGACTTAGTTCACTGGTTATAAAATTATAATCTCTTAGATATTATGAATATGTGATTGTGTATGAATGCACAATTGATAAAAGTCATGGATTGATAAATTATTAATTACCTATAATAATCTTCTAGAGATAGATAGATCTTAGTTTTCCTTAATGGTCCCTTTCAATTGGAATAAATTTTAAGTTGATCGATAGGTATTGAAATCTGCAAATTGATTAATTAGAAACCAGGCTTAAGTGTTGGTTTCGTGATTACTTGAAATTATGAGGTGTCGTAAGCAAATTTTTTTAGAAATTATTATCAATATTATGTGACAGAAATTCTCATAAATTACTTTTATATTTAGGTTTTGAGACAATTTTGTTATTATTTAATTTTTCATACTTTTATCATTATTTTTATTTATCTACTATTTATTATTGTTTAAAAATTATTTAATATAGCCGTTTTAAAAATTATTTTTTCTATATCAAATTTACTATTCCCCCTAAGTTTCCTAAAAGTTTTATAAATGAATAGGAAGTCACAGCTTAAGGAATTAAAAAAATTCAATTTGAGTGCCGACCGAGACAATAATTTTGAAAATATTTGTTAATTAAATTAGATGGCACCTACCACAGATATTTCTCCTTATTAAACTTGTGTAATTGTTGTTACAATTATGTAAATTTTAGATTTTAATAAAAATTAGCATAATTAATTTGATTTTATTTATATTTTTTGGTGAAGATTAATATTAATAATAAATTATTTAAATTTATCAATCTAGCTATTTATATAATATACGTACATCTATTAATATACATAATTTTTAAAGTATAAAAAATATATCAAAATTAATACATTAATATAGAATAAATCATTAAATAAAAAATTTAACCATCATTAAAGATAATTTTATTGTGTTCTTAATGAGCTATTTTTTAAACAATAAATAGATATGTTTACAAACTTAAATGAATAAGCTTTTAAAATTTTGTATAAGCTTGTTCAATTATATAAAAGAAAAATAGTTAAAATAAATAAGTGTTATATAAATGAATGAATATTTAAGATGGTCATAGCTTCTAATCCTTATTTTTAGCACAATTTTTATGCTATATGTTGAATCTGGTTTTTTATGATTTTCATAAGATAATAAGTAACATATTAAATAAATATATTAAACAAATATTGATTCATGTAAGCTTGTTATCTATCATGTCTTTATTTGTCCACCTAATAATAATGGAATATTTCCTTCGAACATATTAGCACGCCATCATGCTTGGCCAAACACTACAAGTAATAATTACGGCTTCAAAATTAAATAATAAATAGTTATAAGGAATTCACATCACACACACACACACATATATATATATATATATATATCCTAGTTGCATCATGGAATATTCATGGTAGTAGAGAGATGTATATGTAATGTCGTAACTCTAAACAAAAATCCAACATACAAACAGATAGAAAAAAGTTGTATGTAATTCACAAGAGACGCCAACATTTTTACATGGAAAATCCTGAGAAAGAAAAAACCACGGGGCTTTGCCTAGCTGAAATGGCTTCACTAGTAATTTGAATAGAAATACATCCATTATCCCAGCTACTGGGAGAATATAATATATTATATTCTTTTGTCGATATTCAAATGGGTATTCTTGGTGCAAAGATCTGGCGATGATTGATTGTTGGAAAGCAATCCAGTGGTAGTCATCAAACAAGTGGAAAGTCGGTGATAGTCAGAGAATGGGCGGAAGTTCGACCACGATTGGTGGTTAAGAAGAACTTCGGTGGCGGTCAGGAATAACTTGGCGATTAGGAATAACTTCGGTGGTGGTTGAGAAGAACTCCGACTGTGGTCGAGAAGAACCTCGACGGCGGTTGGAAAGAACTTTGATGGTAGTCGGGAGAAACTCCGGCAGTGGTCGTCGGCAAAAAAGCTCTCAAATTTCTTCCCTCCTTCCTTCCTTTTTTTCTCCTCCCCCCTTATATAAAGAATGAGAACTTATTTATAATTTTTAGGAGTGATATGACTTGTAAATACGGAGAATATCAATATCAAGTTTGGAGTGTTATAATGGATGACCAATAGCGATTCCTTCGATCGTAGATTATTGATTAAGCATTTGTGTGCCTTAATGATGTCAAAATTCAGCAATCTTGGACTCGTTGGATTAATTCATCTTGTCGAGCCGCTCAATCCGACTATAAGCATGTCATATTCAACAATCATTTGGTTATCCAATTGATTTTGATTCATTTGAGTTCATATTATATTGATTTTGGTGTCGTTGGTGTGAAACCCGATTTTCCTTCCAGGTTCGTCCGGACGAAGATGAGATCGTCCGGGACGATCAGTTCAAAATTTGCGGGCAGAGAAGGTTCGTCCTAGGACGAAGTCAAATTCGTCCGTACAAAATTTGTCCAGAGAGCAAGTCGTCCAGGTACTATAACAAATTCGTTTGAACGAATTTTGTCCAGAGGAGAAATCATCCCGGGACGAATAGGAATCTTCCCGTACGATCCATGTTTGTATATATCCAAATGGTCAATTTGAAGAGAGAAAAAAATATGAGGAGAGAGAAAAACGAAGGAAAAAGGAAGAAAAGTGGATTTTGGGCGACTTCAATCCGTTTTCGTCCGTCGTCGTAGTTGGAAACATTGATCAACTCGAGGTAAGACACATTCCGCCTTTCTCAATTTTCAGAAATGTGGATTTTGACGATTTTTCTGTTCAGAATTTTGTTTCCGTTAGCGAATATCTGGTTTCATTTCATACTGATAAATGTTTTACCGCGTAACTTTTGGTATGTTTCTAAGATGATGTTTTTTCATGTTTTTAGTATTTCTGGAAGATTTTCATCGGGTATTTTGAATTATGCAGAATTTTTATCGAATAGCGAATTATCTTGATGTTGAAAATATTTGCTTCAGTACAATGAAAGTCTTGAAATAATGTTTTCTGCTATCTGTGGTAATTTGATAAATTTCTGAAATTGTGAATTCTGTGGAATTTCCGTATACTGCCGTTTTGCCGCTGACAATTTTTCTGACGAAATCTGATTTCTAAATGTGATGATTTGATGTGTTTGTATGCTATCAAGGGAGTTATAAGGGCACAGAATCCTTGAGATTCTGTTAGGGTCTGAGAATCTGAAAACAAGTTCTGATTTGATAATTCTATATCTCTAATATGTTCTGGTGCTGTAAGCACAAGGAAGGCATAAGGGGCCCGAATCCGTTGAGATTCTCTCTGTGTTAGGAAAGGGAGGCATAAGAGGCCAGAATCTGTTGAGATTCTGTCAGGGTCCGGGAATCTGATCTGATATGTGATATGTGATCTGATCTGTTTTGACAATGTGCTTTATGATTTGTACGATTCTGGCTGTTCTGTGATTTGAAGATAATTCAGTTTTGAAATCTGATTTGAATATTCTGTTATACGAAATGAATTCTTCTGTATTAGTGATTTGAATATTATGGTAATCAAATATCTGTATCATGTCTGATTATACGATTTTCTGTAAAATTATCTGAAGTCTGTACGACTACTTTCTGATGTATTTTGGATGTGAGTTTTTGGAGATTTTGATTGGCTGGTGTAGTCTTGTTGAGCTGTTAGCTCATTTTTGTTATCTGCGTGATTTTCAAGTTCTTGGAAAGGGAAGGAGGTCTTGGACTAGCCGTTCAGTGTCTGATCTGAGATTAGGTATTTTGTACTTTTGATTTTTGTACAGCCATGACTTTTCTATTCTATTTTTTCTGTCTGTAGCCATGCACTGTATTGTACATGATTATTTTGAAGAAAAGAAGAAGAAAATTTTAGATGAATTTCTGTATATTTGGACGTTTTAGCAGCTCTATGTTTTCTATATGTCTATTTATTGGAAGAAAGTCTGAAAGCAAATTCCAAAGCTACATCCTGGATTAATCCATCGCGACCCAACACGAAGGGATTCGTTCCGGTCGGGTTGGGTCGTGACAGTTGAATTTGTCTCTTTGAAAAAGATTTCGGTCTTGTTCCAATTCCAACCATTCAGAATTCCAAGTGGTTCCTTTGAAGAAAAGCTTGTAATAGACCTGAAGCATCTTCTAAAGTACCTGTAATTGTTAGTTTCATGAATCCCTGAAACTATATTATAATTGTGTATTGCGAGCGCCCAAATGATTCCTTTATGATTTCTAGCTTTGAGAGGATATTCGTTGTAGTTTCTTTCAAGTCAAGTTTGCCTCTTCCCATCGCAACTTTATTCTACAATTGCAAATAAAATAGTTAGAGTAGGCATTTATAATTTTATATAGGGGCTTTTCTTAATTCTATTGCCTTGTTAAGCTCTTTAATAAGAAGATAGCCACCTTACCAGCGATGAGTCTCAGCTAGGGGTGCAAGTGCATGGGGTAAGTCGGCTCGTGAGCCAGGTCGAGCTCGGGTTGATAAATGATTCGTGAGTCGAGCTCGAAGAATTCACGAGCTAGCTGGACTGAAAATTTCCTGACTAAACTCGTTAGCTCCCGAGTCTATTTGTTTAAAAGATGTTAGTGTTAAATGCACTTGATATATTAACATTCTGGAGTTTAAATACAAAGTTGTTTAAAATATTTAGAAAAATATACAACATTTTATTATATTAAGTGATTATTTATTATTTATCTTCTAATTTCTCATTACTTTTATTATTTTATCATTATAATTATTTTGATCATAATTATTTTCTATCTTTCATAATAAATGAGTCGGCTCAAACTCGTAGAATAAAGTTCGAGCTCGAACTAGATTAAATAATCATGCTCAAGCTCAAGTCAAAGATGACTGAAGCTTAGCTCGACTTCTTACACCCTTAAGAGAAATTATTCTGTGCAGAGACCGGACGGCGAAAACCGTTCAAATTTACTGACATTTAGCTATTCTTTTGTTGTGCTTTTACAAATACTCAACAAAAGGGTGCATGTTTGATGTCATTTTCCTGAGTATTTATAAAGTGGTGCAAAAGGTCAACAAATATTCAATTAGTAGGAAATTTGTTGCGTTTTAGCTGTTTTTTTGCCGCGCTTTTGCAAATACATAGCAAAAACGACAACAAATAAGCATTCATAATTGCATATTCGTTATCCTTTTGTTGCGTATTTGCAAAAGCACAACAAATCCGAACGGTTCTCGATGTTAGGTCTCTGCATAGAATAAAGTGATATATTTTAAATAAAAAATAAAAGAAACTTTGAATCTCTATTTATGGCGCTCAAGCTCTTTCCTTATTAAAATTTTTTTAATTCTTCTTTCGGCAAATTTTCAAAATTATATGTATAAAATAAAAAAGCCTTTAAAGATGTGGCCGACTGGCCGCGTCTAATGAAAATTAAGCGATGCTTTTTAGGAAATTAAAAGCAATATTTGTTAACAAATTTTTTTAATGGTTTATCGTTTTAAATATCATATATTATTCTTCTTTAACGGGTAAGATATCATATAAAAGCATTGTTTAAAATAATTTAATAAATATAAAATATTACCAAGAAAATAATTTTAAAAGCCATAATAGACAAACACATATCACGAATAAGAAATGAAGGATCATAAGTTTGGCGTTCTAATGGTACCGTTAAGCCAAAATCTATTTAATAAAATAATTTTTAGGGTTCTTTTGTGATGACTTTTTTATTGTTTCTTAAAACAACTTTTTAGCACTAAATTTTTAATTTTTGCACTAAAAAGCTACTTTAAGAAACAATAAGAAAGCCGTTCTAGACTTCGTTTGGGGGGCCTTCTTAATATTTTTTAAAGTAACTTTTTAGTACAAAAATTTTAATTTTTTTAATAAAAATTTGCTTTAAGAAACAATAAGAAAACCGTCCCAGATAAGACTTTAGTCTTCATTTCTGATAGATTTTTCATTGTTATAGTATAAAATATTTGTGGTACTATATAGTAAAACTGTGTTATAATATAAAAAATTTTAATTTAAAAAATTATTTTATTAAAAAACAAGTGTCAAATTTTATATATACCATAATTTTTTAAATTTTTAATTTAAAATTTTATTTCAAAAAAATTATTGTATTGAAAAACACTTGTATTAAAAGATATTTAATTAAATAAAAAAATAATATTCTTAATATAATTAAAATTTAACACGTGTCAAATATTTTAAAAAAATTTTATATACCATAAAAGTCGAATAAGAAGAATATCTTTACCTAATTTTTTTAATTTAATATGCAAAAAGATCCGATTAGGATTGAGTCCATATCCGTTCCATATATACCCCGTCTTGGCTGTTCTGATCTCATAAATTTTTTTTCCCACTTTCCCTTCGCAACTTCTTGTAGCTATCGACAATCTCCCCGCAATGAAACGCGACGGCGGCGAGAGCTTCTCACCGGAAGTCAATAGCCGCAGCACTGCCGCCGCCGGTGATGGTTCGAGCATCGAACAGTCTGCAAAGCGGCCCCGCGGCCGCCCAGTAGGATCGAAGAACAAGCTCAAACCACCTGTGATCATCACATGCGACTCCGAACCCGGATCCGCCCTCCGCACCCACGTGCTCGAAATCCCCGGCGGCCGCGACGTGGCCGAATGCCTAGCCGCCTTCGCTAGCGGCCGCGGCATCTGCCTCTGTGTCCTTGCCGGCTCCGGTCCCATCTCCACAGCCACAATACGGCAGACCTCGCCTTCCTCCGCCGCCCTGACCTTCCGCGGCCGATTTGACCTAATCTCCCTCTCCGCAACTTTTCTAATGGCCGGCGGCGGAGGGGGGAACATGTCGGTGTCGCTCGCCGGGCCGCAGGGCCAGGTTATCGGAGGCGTGGTGGTGGGGCCGCTGGTGGCGGCTGGTAAGGTCATGGTGGTGGCGGCTGTTTTTTCCGATCCGGTTTTTCACCGGCTTCCGGAGCTGGAAGCGGAGGCTTCGGGATCTGTGTCGGGAGAGGAGGAATCGGAGAGGAGCAGGGCGGCGGAGAAGAAGGAAGAGGAGGGTCGAAGCGGGTATGCCGTTCGTGGGCTTCAAACATCGGCGAAAGATGACGACGGCGCGGCGAGGTTTGGCGGCGGGCAGTTTGGGGATGACGGCGTTTGGGCTCCGGCAACCCGCCCGCCGGCTTATTAGCTTAATTTCTATTTGAAATATGCTTTTTTATTTCTTCCTTCATGTTTTTGGAGGTTTTTATGCATTGGAAATATCAAAGGGAGGTCTTTGAATCTTTGATTTCGGTGAGAGTTGATGAGTGAAATGTAATGATGCCATAATTTTATTTTTTATGAAGTGATCTAACTATTTTCATTTTAATTTAAATTCAAAAATAAATAGTTTTTCCTCACTTTTTATAACTTTTTTAGAATAAATTATTAAAGATAATATTTACAAATTTGTCTTCCTTCTGTTCATATATTTATAAAAAAATATTCCTCTTCAACTCATCATACGTTCAGGTGTCAAAAAGAGTTGATGAAGAAGGTTTGGATTCGACCTGAAATTGACTGTACTCGAATCTAGCATGTTAGTTCTATATGAAATCTGGTTATGTCAATCGATTGGGTTATATTGTTATTTCGGACGTTAAATTTATTGGTTGAGCTCGTTGGGGGGATTTAGATAGCTCCTCGCTATGTATTTTTTCATTTGTGCTTTGCACTAAATTTTTTTTTTTTAGTACAAACGTACAATGCTAAGGTTTTGTGTATCCGAGCATTGTGGCACTGTATAGTTTACCTGGGGACAAAAAAATGCGAGCATTATGGTGTTTTTTAGCTAGACTGGAGATAGAGCACTACAGTGTTCAAAACCTAGCATCGTAGAGCTACGAGTTGGGTTGGCACTTTGTCAATTATGTGTGGAAAATGAAATAAGGTAGTAAAGAGAGACAAGGAGAGAGCGAGATAGAAAAGGTTTGTAAAATTTCTCCCAATTTTTAAAGTCGATTTTTTGGTGTGGTGTGGCTTCATAAGTTTTTCTTATTTCTGATTTTTTTTTTCAGATTAAATACCGATTTTTTTCCATCTATATTTTTTCTTTTTTATCTGTGTTCGCTGCATGGTTTACTTCACAATATAATCAACACTAATTTGATCCGTTTAATAAAGAGATCATGAAGACCAACCCAAATCCAACCCGCTATAAACCCAAATGACTCGAATCTAACATAATAATCTATTTTGGTTAAAAAAATTATATATTAACTATAGTTTTTAGGATTGATAAAAAATGATAAGATTGTACCAACAGTTAAAAAAATTAAGGAAAAAATATTAAAAATATCATTTTGAAATCAAAAGCGGGGTCACACGCAAAATCAAATCTAAGCCATTTATTAAACAAATCAATTCAAATTTAAATTTTTTGAATCAAATGGATTGATCAGGTCATTTATAGGCACCGCTAATTCAAAATATGGTAAAGCAATGATTTCTTTATGATTTATTTTTTTTAATTTCCTCATGATCTAGAATTATTTGTTTAAAAAATTTAAAAATATTATTATTTCTAATGAACTTCATTGCTGGACGTTAATTCTAGTCAAGTTTAAAATCTCTTCTTGATTTTAAGATTCTTATTATGAATGTATACTTTACGTTATCCAAAACTTAGTATTTTTATTTGCATCGATGTGATGGTCCATACTATGGACCATCACATCATACGGTACTGATAGTTCTAAATATTAGAAATATATTAGAAATAATAGAAATATAACCCAAATTTCCCCAAAAATTTATATATATATATATATAAATATTAAAAAAAATGAAATAATATTTTCTTATAGCTTGTATATATAAGTTTTGATTGTGAAAAATAAATTTTAATAGTAAAAATAGCAAAAAAAAAATACTAGAAAAAAATGTGGTTACCATTTTAAAAAAACAGCAAAAATAATTTCTTGGAGAGGTCAAGATTAACGAACCACATATTTCTCTCATGCTTTGTTTGAGATGGATTTTATATTGTTTTTAATAACAGAATTTTATTACAAAAATTTAAATTTTTACTAAAACTATATTTTAAAAAATAATAAAAAAATCGTCCTAAACAAAACTTTAAAATTAATTTCTCTATATTTATCTCTTCTGAACTTAATACCAGACTCTAAAAAAATAAAAAAATAAAAATTTGAAAAAAAAACTTTGTAGTTAATTTTAAATAATTGTTGTTAACGTAGGAAATAATTAGTTTTAAAAACTTTATTAATGCTTAAGAAGAAATGTTTTAGTGAAGATATTTTCTATTAAAAGTTTCTCATTGAAGCTTAATTAGGAATATAGTTTATATTACTTTTGGTAGTAGAGGAATTGGTTAGGTGGGAAGGCAAAGGTATGTGTCGCATGACTGATAATAATCATTACATCTCCTAATCACAACTCTTGGTTAATGGAATGTGCTTTTACCACCTACCACATAGCCTTTATATAATTTTTTTTTATTTTAAAAACTCATTTCATTAATATACTTTCGGAAAATAAATTTTTATTTATTCTCAGCGTAAGAAGAAAATCATAATTATATATTTGTATATATATTTTTTTCAGGTACCTAGAGAATGGTTAATAAGTCGCTAAATCACATTCATTGGAAAACACAGAGGTAGATCACTGATCAAGGGGCAATTAATGTTGGTATGTGTGGAATCTAATTGTGTTTATACTGTTATTTTGGATCTCATAAGTGAATTTCTCATGCTCGTTAGGGGTCACCGTTAAAAAAATTATTATGTACAACACTCATGCACTGTGTATCAGAGCGCCCCGATGCTGTGTACCCAAGCGCATTGACGTTGTGTTCCTGAGAGCCCTGATACTGCAAAGTTTGCTAGAAAAATGATAAAAAGAGGAGCATTATGTATTAGAGCGCCTCGGGGCTAAAAAAATATTATGTACAACACCCAGGCACTATGTATTAGAGCGCCCCGGTGCTATGTACCAAAGCGTCTCAGCGTTGTGTTCCTGAGAGCACCGATGCTTCAAAGTTTGCTAGAAAAAAAAAATGATAAAAAGTGGAGCGCCACGGCACAATACAATGTCATAGGGCTGCGGGTTTACACACCACAACATCGCTTGATGGATCAAGATCAAAGGTTTTAGCGTTGCAGTGCTCCAAGCTCACAGTGTTTCGAGCCAGACTAAACATTTTTCTTTCTCATTTGTTTGAAGGGTGGTGTCCATTGGTATTGTTTACTTGTTTTTCTCTTATGTTTTGTTAGTGAGAACGATGTAAGAAATAAGAGAAGCAATAAGAAAGTGACAGAGAAGAGGAATATGTATTTATTTCTCCCAATTCTTATAGTGAATTTCTTGGTGTGGTGTGACTCCGTAGTTTTTTTTTATTTATTTCAAGATTTTCCACATTAAATCCTGATATTCTTTGACTTTCAGTGTCTTTTCTATTTTCTTATTTATTTCATGTTGTGATTTACTTCCGCCCCCAACAGTTAAAGCTTCTAATAGATTACGTGACTCGCCATTTTTCTCACGATGGAAGATTGGACATAATAAATAGACAATGTGGACATAAAAGACCAACAGAGAATGTGATGTACATATTACATCATCAAATGGACGTCACAGATGTTCGATCAAATGCTAATAAATAAACAGGACAAAATTAGACAAAGCCATGGAAATATATCTCAATCTTTCTTCAGGTCAATGTCAACTTGATGACTTCTTCTGCACAGAATTACAATAAGTCTCTTCCGATAATTAGGTTCGGTAAGTTCTTTGAACCTTCAGCATTTATGCAGGAAATGGGTGGGCTCTCCTGCCTAACATTTGAAGTTTCTGCTCCACATCATTACTAGGGGGCAAAAGCTATGAGCATTTGAGTTATTTTTATCTGAAAAAAATTTATGTAGAAAATACTCTGATGTAGTTTAGGTTAAAATGAGTTTGAAAGTCTTAAATTTGTATTGAGTTATTGGTATTATATAAGGGAGTAAATGAGTAGTCTAGTTTGAAACATAGCAAACTCGAGCCAGACTTATCTCTCAAAAAAGCAGCTTGAGCTCAAGTCGAGCATATAGAACAAGCTCGAGAGTGATAGACTGTTTAGGTTGTTAAACCAACAGTTAAGGTAAACAGTAAATGAGTATTAGTGAGAGTTTTCATTATCTCAAGTGTAAGTACAGCATCCCTATTTATAGGGGTTTAAGTACAAGATTAACCTCTCTAACTACACTCCACGTGTACATTGATTATTGGTAGTTGTACTTTCTTGATTTTTAGATGCTTCTAGATCCTTGTTGTCTAATAGAGAGCTTGACTTGTCCCTTTTTTTTTCTTGGGCTTAAGAGCTCAACTCAATATGAAATAGAGTCGGGAGCTTTGAGCTTTGCTTCATTAACACGATAGAAGTTGAGACTAGAGGTTGCTGATGACGAAATACAATGTAGTTTATGCTCGTTTTGAAGGAGGAGAAATAAATAAACGTCGAGACACATTATTGACAAAGAGGTTGCAGAAGACAGATTCCTGGGTCGAAAATTTTGTTCTCATTATTTCTCTCCTCTGGAATAGTCTTCTGGAAATCCACCAAACTTTCCAATAATATTATGTTGGAAGAAGCAGGATCAGTACATCCCCCAAGGAAATCTGGGCGGGCAGATGCAAGGGTAGTAATGTATTGCTGAAAGAGGTTCCGAGTAGCATCTGCATTGCTCTCCGGGGTGTAAGTCGGCAGAGCTTTCTCCCATCCTGCAGGAAGTTCTCCCAATATGATTGCTTTCAGCTCTGCTGCTTCCACTTCGTACTTCTCATATTCAACAAATTCTGCATTCCATTGTGCTTCAAGAGTAGCTCCTTTAAGGACATGGTGGCTCTAATGGCTTTTTACATCAAAGCTCTTGGATACACAAACCCAGAATTTAAGATCAATTTCCTCTGTCATTTCATCTTCGTAGAATGCTGCACGAGATTTGTCTTTCCCATACAACCATGCCCCACAATAGATAGAAGAGAGATATTTCTGTACAAATCAATTCCCGAATGTCCATGTGATGGCTTCCTCAACCACTGCATAACAAATTCCTTATCCTTGCCTCTACCGAGGAGATTATTTCTAGGCAAGGATCCAGGTTCGCATGCTTTGTACAACTCATGCTGTTGATCTTGCTTTGTGCTTTCTAATAGATGAAGAACCTCAACTGTGAATCGATCTCCCTCGACAATTTCAGCAATGAAATCGTCAACAAATAACTGCCCGAAGTCAGTAGCGACATTACCTCGAGTAGCTTGTGAGCATGGCGTTGGATTAACTTTGTCAGTGGACTTCTCATCAAGCATTTGCACACCTGTAAGGGAAGCATCTCCAATACCACCTATTGTGAGGATATTGTTATTCTATACAAGAGTTCCAACACGAGATACATGAATTTCTTTCAGTGTTCTCAAAAGTTGAGCTGCTTCTAGGACACTATGGAAAAGAGCATGATTCTGTGCAATGGATGGGAATACCAGACCTTGTAGAGTTGCTCTATTGGACGAAGCAGTATTTCCACCAAACGAAGCAGGTAGGATCTCATTTTGAATTAATGATCCTTTATGTTCATGATTTAAAGGAACATGAAATTCCTGTATCTCTTCCTGTTGCTGATGAATCTGTAAGCGGAAGATGAGATCCTGTAAAGGCTGATTTCCAAGAGCGACCCAATCCAGCCGCTGAACATTGCTGATGCTGAGCCTCTCGATCTCTAGATGGAAGAAATAGAGTTTCGCGCTTTCAAATAAAGCCTTGTTAGAGCCACCGTCCAATAACATTGACTGCCGCGGTAACTGGACAGTGGATTTACGCTCATTCCTTTCAGCTGAGCAATCCAGGCTTTTGGTCAGCAGACTCGATTGCCTGCTTCTGGCCGCCGGCCAGCGATGGTGGTGATCCAGGGCATTCGAGTTCTCTGAATGGTCCGAACTGGCAGTGGTGGAGCTTCCTGCCGCAGTAGTGGGCCGCCGGTGAACGTCTGAAGACGTTTCAGCCTCAGGAACTAACGTGTTGGGGTGCTGAGTGTTTGCATTGGAGTCTTCTTCTACTTCATGTTGCGTGCCTGAGCCAATCCAACAGGGGATGACATCTCCCGAGTGTGCGTCTGAGGATCGGATCGATCGAAGGGAATGAACTTTAGGCTCCTCGCACGAGCTTTCATCTCTTCCTACGTGCTTGGAAGGAGACACTGGCGGATCGCGTGAAGGGGTTGATTCCAGAACCCTTTGCGATCGCGTGAAGGGGACGAGGAGATCAAAGAAGAAGAAGAAGACCTCGGTATGGTTGCTGACGACATTCTCATCTTCCTTATTGCCCGAAGATTTTCGCGAATCCGATCAAGGTTTCTGTCTACCTGATCGAGCGATTCCTTCGATTGAGCTTGATAGAAGGCGATCCAGCTTCGAACATCGTCGACAGCCCACCTTCCTTGGCGTCGAACGTCGTCGACCGCCAATCTTGTTTTGCAGCTTCGATCGTCGTCGACAGCCGACCTTCTTCTGCAGTCCATCGATCTTCACAAGCTCCAGGCTCTGATACCAACTGATGTAGTGGATCGTCGGAAGATGCGACCTGCAAGAAGGATTTGGGTTTTCCCAATACAGGGAAGAAGAAGAAGAAGCTTTCAAAGCCTTAAAAAGGGGATAATTTCATTCAATACATTTTCTTCTACAAGACCTCATATTTATAAGACAAAAAGAGCATTCTAAAAGGAAATAACACAAAATAGATAAAGTACTCCTAAGGAACTATTCTAGCTTAAAATGCACCGCATCACTAGAGGTTGCTGATGAAGAAATACAATGTAGTTTATGCTCGTTTTGAAGTAGGAGGAGAAATAAATAAATAATAATAATAAATATTGTAAAAGAAGTTAGGCATAATACTTTACCCCCAAAAAATTTTAAGCTTGACTAACGAGCTCGTTAGAAAGTCAAGCTCAATCTAGTTCGGTTCATTTACACTCATAATATTATATGTATGTATTAGTTTAAGCACAAAACTAATGATATTCAAACTTTATATGTCATAAAAAAAAGTCATCTTGATTGTGCACGAATCTTGATATAAATATGAATAGGAAAGTTCCAAAATTAAATTTGTGACCTTTGAACTCCAATTTCAGCAAATATAGAGTCAAACTGAATGACGAACCCAATGACATAAAAATCGGTCCAATCATAACTCAAATGGATCAAAATCGAGGGCCTGAAACCTCTTGAAAGAGCTTGGATTTACAATAAATTTTTTTCTAATATAATTTGATAATCAAAGTGCTATCTATCCCAAGAATAATCTTGTTTTTCATGAAAGATCAAAACCTATTGATGTGAAGATATGCTTCATTAGAGAAACCATTACTAATGGTAATATTATAGCGAACAAAATTGCTTCTGATGCAAATCCTGCTGAAATGATGACCAAATATCTGACTACAACAAAGTTTCTACTTTTTGAATTTGGGAAATTGCCGATCAGAAGATTCAAATAAAAAAAAGGATTGGGGTGGAGATAATAAATGATCAGTACTAGTTTTTATTTTGTAATACTGCTATATTCTATATGGCCGGATGTATTCCTTTTGAGCCTTCATTTTTCCCTTTCTTTACATTTCTTCACAATATGGTATCGTAGACAGCTGCTTTGCAGCTCTTCCTCTGATCCGACCGATCTTTCTCTCCATAAACGAGCAACATATTATTGATCTCATTTTCATATGAGGTTAGAATTTTCTATCATGCCCCCCTAGCATTAAGGTCTTTTTCTCGCACGGAACATCGCGGTGCGACACCCTCTCCTAACCCGCAACCTCGTCATGCTCTATGCCCTCACTGGGAATGCTACAAGCCTAATACCGAGGTCAATGCATCTTTAATTATACTTTAGGTAATTATAGCTGTCATATGCAATATATGAGTGTTTATGTTGTGTTGTCATGTTTATATTATTTGAATAGATAAGGTGATTGCTATAATTCACATGTTTTGAAACATTTGCTTACGGTTTATGCGTACACCTTGTGACACAACTCTTTGAATATGCTTGTATTCCTTCACTTTATACATTCATGCTTTAATTTAATATAGCATATAATATCTTGTAATAATTAAAATCATATATGAGCAGATTTGATTTAGAACACAAAACTCACTTCACCTACAATCCTTGTGAGTGATGTGAAGTATTGATATAATCCTATGCACTAGGTCTCTTTAGCTTGTATCTTTGTCATTCACAACATGTCTCTTTATGATTTTGTATATAGCTTAAGTGTGTCACCTTAGGGTAGATAACATAGCCATAGATTCATATTCATAAGCCTATGCACTTCTCATTTGTCAGCCTAGGATTAGGTCTCTAACCCATAGCTTATGAGCTCCCTCTGGATGAGCTAACCCATGAATGTTGACAAGAATCCTCTAGTTAGCACTCGACATAGTAGGCTAATAACAATGACGAATCGAGAATGATAGAATCATGAGATCTTGACTGGGGGTATCATACCCACCTAATAGGTTAGTTTTCACCCTTCAATCCTCATTCTACTTGAATACTTAGCACACACCAGATGTTACATATTGGACACCAACCTTAGACTTCTTTTGTTGGGGGTATCATACCCACCTAGTTGGTTAGTTTTCATCCTTCAATCCTCATTCTACTTGAATACTTAGCACACACCAGAGGAGTTTGATGCTTTGTTTAACCTGAATGTGAATCATATAGTTGAGAAGGCTTTCTTCCATGTTGGTGGTAAAAGTCACCGGCTTAAATCCAAAAAGAAGTAATGGGGGTTGTTCACTTTCGCTGGGGGTATTCTTGTGCGTTGCTGGTAATTTTATATCACTTTTTTTGTTGCTTGGAGTTTGGGTTTTTGCGGATGTGCTAGGCTTTATTTTGGTTGGATGTGTTGCTGGGGGTTGTCTTAGTAGCTTCTTCGATCCTTTTATAAGTACAGGAAAAACGCCAAAAACCGGCAGTTTTGTCCGGCGGTTAGTAAGGCAAAACCGGCGGTTTTAAATTATACCGGCGGTTTCTCGGCGGTTTTTAAGCCGTCGGTAAAATTGGCGTAGGAAACATTTACCGGCGGTGTATTACCGGCGGTTTTGTTAGGCGGCGGCTTATACCGCCGGTGAATACCGGATTTGCAACCGGCGGTGTTCCGGCCGTTAAGCCGCCGAATATATTACCGACGGCTAACCGGCGGTCACTTCACCGACGGTATGCCGGCGGTTAAAGAGGCCATCGTGCGTTCGCTAAACCGCCGGCTAGCGTCGGTACAGCGCCGGTTATTTTACCTACGGCACCCGGCGGTCACGGCCGACGATATTATCGGCGGTATACACCGCCAGGCTTTCACCGGATAACCGCCGGTGGCCATCGGTAACTGCCGGTATATAACCGGCGGTTTAAGGAAATTACCGGCGGCTTTGCTTTAGCCGTTCGGTATCGTCGTTTCCGGCGGAAATTACCGGCGGCTTTGCTTTAGCCGGTAAGCGGCATTTTTCCTGTAGTGTATGTGAATGATGTGGCGAGTTCTTGCTCGCCACTCAGACTACCGAGGCTTGTTGGCAACCACCGGTGGTGTTTCAACTTGTTTTGTTTGATGTCCTTGTTTGGGTTGTTACTGTTTCTTTCATTTGCTTCTTGGTGGGTTGTTACTAGTTTTCGCTTCTGGATGGTCCATGCCCCACGTCTCGGTGGTTGCAAAAAACTTTTAAATCTTTTTCTGAGCCCGGTTAGCTATCTCGTTATTTCTATTTTTGTCTGTGTACTCTTTCTTTCTTTTTTCTTGGTTAAGCTGATTGTATCCTCTTTCATTGCTATAATAAAATTTTCTTTTGTTTAAAAAAATATCTAATTTAATTGGTGATGAGGGAATTTTAATTTAAATAAATTTCAGATTTTTAATTGTATATTAATTTGAGTCGACTTGAGTTTAAATTGAGTTGGGTACGATTTGGTTAAAAAGATTTGAGTATAACTTAATATAATTTGGGGAGATTTGATTTAATTTAGATTAGGTCAATTTATGTCGATTTAGCTGAAATCGAAACAAACTTTCGATCTAATTAATTCAATTTTAATTGAATTTACTTTGGTGTTTTAAATTAATCTGGCTCCATTTTATTTTCATTCATTCAATTGCAATTTGATATGTTTGAATATAATCAAATCAATCTCTGCTATTTATGTCTTCTTGCCAAACAGCGACGACTTTCGTTTACTCCACACAATCGTATGTCTAAATCCCCTTTTCATTTAATAAACTGTGATATATGGGGATCATGTCACATTCCTGTGCACTCCAATCATCTCTTAAAAACCAATAAATTTTCATATTCCTAGCTAGATGTTGTGTTCCATGTTCAGTAAATTATTGATGCTCATATCATGTTTGAACTTTTGCCCAACCCAAGTAATGATCTCCTCTTCCTGCAGCCAGCGCTACCTCGATATCTGTCGATCCACAAGAATCCGCTAATCCACTGGTGGAACCATGTTAGCCTGAGGGGGGGCAATTTCCTAAGCCTCTTCGTCCCGCCGTCAACCTGCATGGCACGTTAGCGTGAGGGTGGGCAGTTGCCACCCCCCCCCCCCCCCCAAAGGGGGTATCATACCCACCTAGTAGGTTAGTTTTTACCCTTCAATCCTCAACCTACTTGAACACTTAGCACACAACAGATGTTACATATTGGGCACCAACCTTAGACTTCTTTTGTTATGATCTTCAAATTCTTTTGTATTTCTTACCTACTCTTATATATTGTTTACTTGTATTTTCTTTGTTTGTCATGCTTTATGTTCTATCTTATTTTCTTATTTGATTACACATATTAAATCACTAATTATAAATGCAAACTCCAAAAATAAAATAAAAGGTACTTGCTTACAACTTTGGCCAAAACTAAAAACTAAAACTATTAAGAAATAAAATAACCGACACCGGAACATTGACTAAAACTTTGTCCTTGCATGATGTGAACCAATCTGATTGGCTTGAAGATCACTTGTCCTCACCTGGTGAGGGTGAGGGGGAGGAATTGGAGGGGATTGAGGAGGAGTTTGATGCTTTGTTTAACCTGAATGTGAATCGTATAGTTGAGAATGCTTTCTTCCATGTTGGTGGTAAAAGTCACGGGCTTAAATCCAAAAAGAAGTAATGGTGGTTGTTCACTTTCGCTGGGGGTATTCTTGTGCGCTGGTCGTTTTATGTCACTTTTTTTGTTACTTGGAGTTTGGCTTTTTGCGGATGTGCTAGGCTTTATTTTGGGTGGATGTGCTGCTGGGGGTTGGCTTAGTGGCTTCTTTGATCCTTTTATGTGAATGATGTGGCGAGTTCTTGCTCACCACCCGGACTACCGAGGCTTGTTAGCAACCAATGGTGGTGTTTCAACTTGTTTGGGATGTTACTGTTTCTTTCATTTGCTTCTTGGTGGGTTGTTACTAGTTTTCGCTTCTGGATGGTCCATGCCCGACGTCTCGGTGGTTGCAAAAAACTTTTAAATCTTTTTCTGAGCCAGGTTAGCTATCTCGTTATTTCTATTTTTATCTGTGTACTCTTTCTTTTTTTTTTCTTGGTTAAGCTGATTGTATCCTCTTTCATCGCTAGAATAAAATTATCTTTTGTTTTAAAAAAATCTAATTTAATTGGTGATGAGGGAATTTTAATTTAAATTAATTTCAGATTTTTAATTGTATATTAATTTGAGTCGAGTTGAATTTAAATTGAGTTGGGTACAATTTGATTAAAAAGATTTGAGTTTAACTTAATATAATTTGGGGAGATTTGATTTAATTTAGATTAGGTCAATTTATGTCAATTTGGCTGAAATCGAAACAAGCTTTCGATCTAATTAATTCAATTTTATTTGGATTTACTTTGGTGTTTTAAATTAATCTGGCTCCATTTTAATTTTCATTCGTTCAACAAAAAATAACAACAACAACAACATCAAGTCTTTGTTTCACTACGTGGGGTTGACTATATGAATCTTTTTTCTCCAGGTTGACTATATGAATCTTTTTTCTCCATTATATCCTCTTAAAAGTCAAATTCTCATTTAAATCATCTAAAAAAAAAATCAAATCGTGTCCTTTGTCCCATTGTGTCCTTTGTCCCACTACGTGGGGTCCAGACCTATCTAATCTAAGCCAATTTTGAGACATTATCTTAAAAATCAGTTGCAATTTGATATGTTTGAATATAATCAAATCAATCTCAGCTATTTATCTCTTAAAAAACAAATAAATTTTCATATTCCTATCTAGATGTTGTGTTCTATATTCAGTCAATTATTGATGCTCATAACATGTTTGAACTTTTGCCCAACCCAGGTAATGATCTCCTCTTCCTGCAGCCAGCGCTACCTCGATATCTGCTGATCCACAAGAATCCGCTGATCTACGCCAGCAATCTCAAACACACATTCGCCGATCCACTTTCTTGTCAAGTTGTTACAAGAATTTTATTCTGAACATTTCATCCCAATATGAATCGCAATCATATCAGTATGCCGTTAACATTCCCGAGGGACAAGAATTCATGCACTCGAAGACAATTGCACACCTGGTCCGTCATTACTATATTCAAATAAAAATCTATTAGTCCTTGACTAACAAGATCTTTACTTGTAAGGTTGTTATTCCTATGTTGATAGTATCCTCTCTTCAAGGAAGGCTTCTTGTACAGGCTTATGATTGCATGAGCATTTTTGGTTGGAGATTTCATTTAGTTGTAGGGAGTTTATCGAGTAATGATGATGAGTTTCTTCTTGAATAATTTTCTTGGCTGGATGGGCAGTGCCGTTGGATTCGATAAATACGAGGGATTTATATTTTTTTTTGGTTCTTGCTGCCTAGCTATTAGCTCTTCTAACTGAGCTTGTCAACATTGCTGCAGATTACAGGCTAATCTGGCTAGATTTTATATCTGTGTTGTTGGATTTATTATCCTTCATGGCAAGATGTGCTTATGCTATTGGTTTAATACAGTCAGAAACCTTTTTTCTGAGCTTGTATCTTTTAGTTTTTGTGTGTGTGTGGTGTTGCTTGGTACATGGGTGCTTCATATACTTAAACTAGACATTGTTGTGGTATCTAGCGCAACAACTTAAAATAAATCTGGACCAAAAACTACCAATCCTCACCTAAGTCTAGATTTTACAAGCAAAGAAAGCCTTACCCGCTAGTTGCTTCTTCCTGCAGCAGCGACAACACCTTGCTTTCGTTTCCACCAGTCACCTCCTGGCAGTTGCACCTTCACCTTGCAGCAGATCTTCATACTTCCCTGCCTTGACCAAGAGCCACTACTCCACCTGCTTCTATTAATAAGTCATCGCCAGACGACCCTCGCTCGTTCGCCCGCCCATAATAACTCAAATATTGTGAAATAAATTAATTTAAGAAACATGAAAATTCTGAAGTAGAGCACTTTGGCGTTGATCTAGTGAGCGTTGCGGCTCTAGACAACATGCATAAATTTTCTACCTGTAGTTCTAGACAAAATGCAGTCAGGTATTTTCCCGCTTCTGTGTGCGATCCATTCCTGCACAACTGACTCCGCATGCGGAGCCTGCTTCAACTCACGTCACCGGCAACCAACTGCCTCCTCTCTTTTTTTATTACAAGAACCTTCCTCCTTATTCGCCTTCATCTTGCCGACCAAGCACTAATACCACTTGTTAAGAATTTCTCTAGGAAGAAAGGTTTCTTCTTGGATGAGAAGGAGAGGGAGAGGGAAGGGAGAGAGGGAAAGAAAGCAATTCTTTATTCCTTTTAAATTGGCTTTGGATACAAAGGATTACTAACACTTGCAACCAATGCATTATATATAAACTAGACATTAGTATGGTGTCTTGCCGAACAACTTAAAATAAATTTGGATCAAAAACCAACTTCTTAGGAGAGCAAAAGAGAAGTTTTTTTTTTTTTTTCTTTTTTTAATTTTTGGGCAAGTGCATTTATTAGGAGGGGCAAATTATCTACAATGCTTATCATTAGGGGTGTCAATATTTGACACGACACGAAAATCCGACCCGGACCTGACCCGAAAAATTCGGGTTGGACCCGACCCAATTTCAAAACGGGTCGGGTTCGGGTTGACCCGACGGGTTGCCGGGTCAACCCGTTTCATCCCAATACAGGCAGTCTGAGTTCGAGCCAGCCAGCGGTCACGGTTCCAGGTCGGGTCAACCCGACAACCCGACAACCCGCCGGGTCGGGTTCAGGTTCGGATTTTCGACCCGTTTGCCTAACCTGGTCGGGTTAGGGTCGACCCGTTTGAACCCGGGTCAGTTCCGGGTCCGACCCGAACCCGACCCGTTATCCGAAATTGACACCCCTACTTATCATATTAAGAAAAATTTTTTGGAATAGACAATTATCCATCTTGAACTTCTCCTAGATCTACTATATTTATGTGCTCTTTTGTAGTACTTATCAGTCTTAGGCTTTGTTTGGAATAGCTTTTAAACACTAATTTTTTTTCTGATTTTCAATAAAAAATTGTATTAAAAATCTGATTTATAAAGTAGTAAGTAAACTCTCCCAAATGAAGCCTTAGAAGTATCGCTTCAAGATTTTCGCTGATTTTTGTTGTAAATGTTAATTACGCGTCTTTTTTTCACTTATTTATATATTTTATTTTTCCTCCAACTCCATAAGATTTGATCTTTAGACTGACTTTAAAATCAAATGTTCGTTGGAAGCTCATTATTTCTTGCATGATAAATTCAAATTTTCGGTAAATAATTTTTTTATTCTTAATCAATTTTTCTACTGTTAGAAAAAAATGTGGCTGATTCCACCATTAGGGGGATCGAAATAAACTCAAAAACTTAATGCTCAGATACTACATAATGATTGAAGCTCTGTTGTTTTTGAGATTTAGAACTTAGGATTTAGACTTAAAACTTAGGATTTAGACTTCATTTGAGATAATTTTTTTAGTGCATTATTTTTTAGATCGAAACCATTATTTTTATTTGTCCATTATTTTTGCACTACTTTTAATAAATTTTTAATGCTAGTAAGTTTTTTTTATGACAATTTTAAAAAAATTACTTTTTTCCAAAAATAAATTTATGATCATCTTTATAAAAAGCTGCAATTATTTGAAAAATATCCTTCATCTATTTTCTAGGAACAAATACGACAATTAGAAGTGGCAATATAAAAGTATGTAAATTATAAAAACTAGTCAATCATTGATAGTTTACATAATTCAAATGGAATCAATTTTATTTGATTAGGTTAAATTTAATTATTGGTTGTATTTCTATTTTTTTTTTAAATCAACTTTTAAATAAAATTATATTAAAAATTTTAAAAGTTAAATCATTAAAATTATTTAAATAATAAATGACATAAAAATCAATAGATATTATTTATTTTACATATCAAAATTATGACCAAATCTAAGAATATATTAAAATAAAAAATTGAGTACATGAGCAAAGAAGCAAAATGCCGGGAAAGCAAAAGAGAATACATTGGAAATTCAATCCCGAGGGCTCAGTAATTGGCCGAGACTTCTAGCTTCCCTTAAGCCAAGCTCAGACCGTCAAATTAGGTGAATAGAAACGCGAAGCAGCCAACCCAACCGAACAAGAGATCTACACCAAAGGTTGCCACGAGCCATGCCGACGTAGAAGCGAGCCCCAACCACATCATTGCCCGACCAACAGAAAAAAAAAATCGGAGAGCTCCAAAAAACAAACACAATGTATCTGCCAGCAAGAAACAATATAGGAAGGCAAAAAATTTCTTAGGCTTATATTTGTTGTTTTGAGTGTTATGGGACATTAGAAATTTAAGGTTTATTTGTGACATCTTTCTTTCTGATTCTTTTGCCAACTATCATAATTTTATTTGATTATTAATTTTTTGCTATCTTCTCACTATTTTTTTAATTATGATGAAAAACTATTTTATGCAATTAAAGCAGTATTCAGATGAATTTTACAATTAATTTTTTAAAATACTATAGCTGTCTCAAATAAATTCTTAATTTGTTTATTAGTTTTAATTTTGGAGGCTTGGACAATGGAATAAAGTGGAAAATAAATGTTTAATTATTTTTATAAGTTATTAAAGTAGAAAATAAATGTGCGTTTGAACCTTCCAGCTAAATTTGTAGTCTGATGGTAGATAAGGACTGGTATGGTTTGCAAAATAAGCCAAACTTATTCTCAAATATTTATTTCTAGGAGGATTTATGTACGTAGCATTTGGTATAACACTAGCAATTATATAAAAAACATACTTTTGTTAGCTTAAGGGGGGCTATTTGATTTGTTGAAAAATGAGGCTTCGTGCTTCGTTTGGGATGACTTTCTTTATGCTTCTTCAAGCAGATTTTTAGTACAAAATTAAAAAATTTTGTACTAGAAAGCTACTTTAAGAAGCAGAAAGAAAGCTGTCCCAAACGAAGCTTGAATATAATGTATTTGAAATGTTTGATATTGTTCATATTCATGAGTGTAAAAGTAATGTATGAGATTACTTTTTTATTGGCTAAAAATAAAATGAATGCAGTGTAAAGCCCCAAGATAGTGGTTATCGGTGGCTAACAACAGCGGTAGTAGTCTTAAGATCGCTTGACCAATATTTGGTGGCAATAAAATAGCTTGGTTGCGGCGAAATAAATTTTCACTTAAAATAATTTACCATTAAATATTTTAAATATTATTTACTATGCTCTATACAAGATTATGCATTTATTGCTTGAAAAATGTAAGGAGTATTGCCACTAGATTGGGATGACAATGTCAACAAAAAGTTAGAAAAATTTTCAGCAACTGAAGAATCTAAATTGATTGCTCAAAGGGGCGTTCACATCCTGCAGAGTGCAGAGGGTGGTTGATCAGCTGGGGCGATGGTTGTTGGGTGTAATGATATAATGTTTGCATGTTTCATGCGAAGATTTTATATGTAATGAGAAAGCAAAGATAGCAATCTTTTCAATGGATATGTGAGGTTGCAGGTCAACTAGGGTTATATACAAGGATTTATTCCATATTTTAAGGGGATGTTTGGTTTTCAGTATTTAAGATGTATAGTATTTTCAATGTAGGGGTTTTAAAAGTATTGAATTTTGATTTAAAGTAAAAGGAGAGGAGGGTGTAAAAGGAGTATACTCCATATAATCTAAATTACGTGTTTCAGATGTATTTAGAATTCCTTAGATTTGAGCGATTTTCATATACATCGTTAATGCGCCGTCATTGCCATTGCAACTTGCCACCACTGGCATTCACTGCAGTTGGTCATCCCCCGCCGCCGCCACCAGTCACCCCCTTCCACCGCTGCCGCCGCCATCGTCAGCCACCACCATCGATCGACGACCCCTTCTGTCGCGGGTAGTCATCAGCTACCCCAACTATAACTTCTTTGCACCTTACATTGCATTCATTTATCTTCAAATCAAACAAAAAAAAAAAATTTAAAGTCATGCGTTATTTTTATACTCATTCAAATAATTTCACATTCCATTAACATGCCATTCCTTTTCATCTGATTTGATCACTTAAATTTAGTGATAGCGAGATTGACTGCTGAATATGTTGAGCATAATGCTGACAAATATTTGATTGAATGGATTTAAACCTGTGCATAATAAGTATATGATGGGACAAAATATAAAGCTGATGGTAATTTCAAGTGGTTGATTTTAATATTCTTGCGTCGTTGAGTATTCGCGGCGGTAGAGAAATATATTGTTTAACATCTTAGCATTGTACGAAGATCCAGCACACAAGCATATAAGAGAGAGGGTGTAGTGTTCATAAGAGACACCAAAATTTTTACGTGAAAACCCTTGGGGGAAAAACCATGGGGCCTAGCCAGTTTGAATGAATCCACTATTATTTGTTAACGATTACAATTGAGGTCCTTCCTTAGGAGAAGGCCTTGGCATGATGTCACAAAGGTACGTCATATAGAGCACATTACATGGTGGGAGTTACATAGATATGTTTGTTTGGTCGGCATGATCATAGTTGATAGGTTGGAGGCCGGAAAGACCGTTGTCTGGTGATGGAGGTCAGAAGGATCATAGTAGGTGATACAGGTCAGAAGGACTGTAGTTGGCATGAGACATGGGTCTGAAAGACGGTAGTAGAAGGGCGGTACTTCGAGAGTACTCGCGGCATCAAGTGGTGGCCTGGCAGAAGTCCGGCCTCAAGTGGTGGTCCGGCGGAGATAAGGACCTCTGGTGGTGATCCGGCAGAGCAACGGCGTCAGGCGGTGGTCCGACGGAGGTGAGCGGTGGTCCGACGGAGGTGAGGGCCTCAAGTGGTGGTCCGACAGAAGTCTGACGGTGGTCGAGGAGGAGCTTCTTACTTCTCTTCCTTCTTCCTTCTTCTCTTATTGCTTCCCCCCCTTCAAGAGAAATGAGGGGTCTATTTATAGATTTCTGGAGTGACATGACTCGTAAATAGGTGAGAGATCAAGGATAAATGGGGAGTGGTTGGATGGACGGCCGATGTTGAATTCCTTGATTGTGGACCGTTTATTAGATATTTGAAAATCTTAATGACTTTGGAATTCGGCGATCTTGTGCTCGTTGGAATCGTCTCGTCGAGCCGCTCGATTCGAATATAAGCTCATCAAGTTCAGAGACCGTTTGGTAACACAAATTGTGGTACAAACTTTCCAACGGTGCTTCGGGTCCTTGATTTGAACTCATTTGGGCTCGGATTGAGTCGAATATAGTGTCGTTGGGTTCGTATTTCCTAGATGCTCAGTTTGACTATAAGTTTGTTGAAATCGGAGTTTTGGTGCCCCCGGATTTAATTTTTAAAGTTTCCCGCTTGATTTTTGCATCGAGATTCGTGCCCGATCAAGATAAATTTTTTGATAACGTATCAAATATAACTTTGATCACCTTCAGCACTTCAATGCAAACCAGCTGCACAATAAATTTAATCAATTCTGCATCAGAATATACAGTTGATCTAATAAATGCTTAAGCTACTTCCGTAAAAAATTTTGACAATTCAGAGCAGAAAGTTGGCTGTAGAATGATGTGATGTTCATGAAAAAAAATAAACTTTAATTTATGCGCATTTCTTCGAGAAATTATTATGTGCAATTGGAGGCAGAACGTCGTCCGGAGATCAACCACAATATGCCACATCAGCAGTATCGAGCCGCGGTTCTGAGCGGTACCAAGCAATACTGAGCGGCGATACCGAGCACATGGGTGATGTGGCGCATTTTGATTGGTCTTCGGACGGCGTTCGGCATCTGCACATAATATTTAATCCATTTCTTAAGATAATTCTTATAATGAGATAAGATATGATGTAAGGGTTGAATCACTCATTTAAATTAGAAAATTTGATATTGTGAACACTCCATTAGTCAATTTCTACCCTTTCCCCACCACTCACTAATAACAAGTCATTCAATTGAAGAAAAAAGTTTTTGTTCTTTGGTTGAATTTCTTCACAATAAGTTATGAGAAGGCATAGATGGAGATTACTGTTGTGTGACAACGATTACTTAAAAAATAAATATAGTTAAAAAAATCTTAGTGGGGGTTGATTTTTAGAGACTTATAGTGGTTTTCACCTACTGCTATGACTTAATTATCAGTATTATTACTAAACCACCTATAAACTGCTTAGAAAAAGAGATTCCCACTAAATCTAGCTTGGACTACTGTGCTACACATAGCATTCCCACTAGCAATTCTATTACAAATATTCTTATAGGTTCTATACCAAAATTTCTTCAATCTCAACTATAAAAGGCCCAGTCATTTGCCCTCCTTTCTGTATCTCAACAAACAGCATCTAATCAGCTAAGCTCATCAATGGCAGGAAAGTTTCAGGGAGCTGGTTTTTCCTTGGTTGGAACCTTCTTTCTCCTTCTCTTCTCTTGCAATGTTTCGAGAACAGTGTTTGCTGCTAAGATTAATGTTGGAGGACCTGCGAACTGGACATTTGGCTTCAACTACACTGATTGGGCTCTCAAAACTGCACCATTCCATGTCAATGACACCCTTGGTAAGCCCATCATCATCATCATCATCATCATCATCATTCTTCATCATCATGCTTGCTTAAGCAGATTTGAATTGCAAATGAAGTAGTTTTGTACTTCTGTTCTTGAAAGACTGAAAAGAATTGCTATATGGGAAAACCTCTAGATTTTCTTACCAAAATTTCTGTATATATAAGACTTCGTTTTTCAAATATTGACTTGCATAGATGTTGAAATAGCAATAAAAGTGAGAAAAACACAACTTTGGAAAACATAAAGTAGTCAATCTGAACTTCTAAGTAATTGCTTGTAGATAGAAAACCAAAATTTCATTTTTCACTCACTTTTACATGAAAATTTGATCTAAATCACCACATTTGAGAGGATTTTGTGGGCAGATTGTGATCTGAACTTCATAAATTTGAATCAAGATACATCATCTGTGCATATTTTTCATCTTTCAGTGTAATTTTGCTCATGATATAAAGGAACCAGAAATTCTACTTAGAGCTTTTCACGAATGCAGTGTTCAAATATGATCCTCCAAACAGCACAACACACGCTCACAGTGTATATTTAGTGAAAGATTTGCCAAAATTTCTTGCCTGTGATTTGAAGAGGGCGCAGCTGGTTGGGAATGTGATGCAAGGAGGAGGAGAAGGATTCGAGTTTGTTCTCAGTAAGAGGAAGACTTATTACTTCGTCTGTGGGGAGAAACAAGGCTTCCATTGCTCCACAGGCCTCATGAGGTTCTTCGTTCGTCCTGCCAAACGCTGCTAATTAGGCTTAATGATTAGTTAAGCCCTTAATTACTGTTTAAGAAGTTGGGGAAGATGCAGTGCAAAGTCGATCTTCATTAGTTAATTTCGCTTTCTCTATCTACCGATCTCCGATTAATTTCTTTTTTGTTTCAGTTTTGATGTTTGGGAAAGTAATTAAACTTAATTTTCTTTTGTTTACGCTTTAATATGATACTTAAATTATGCTGTGTTCGCAATTATTTGATGAGCAGAGCTCATTTCAGCTTATTCGACAATAATTAATCATGATCTGTCTCTCTTAAGGTCATTGATTATCTATTAATCCTAATTAAGATCAGGCTAATAGCGACTTTATTACTTACATGTGTGAAACAGCCGACAGTCAATGAGTCAACCGTTGGACGACGTGCCGACTTGTAATTAATTACTCTAAAAAATTGATATTAATCTTAATATAATCACCTAATCATTAGCGAACCAAGCATGGTCTTGAGCTAGCTAGAGCTCTAGTTGCCTGACGAGTTACGATCTATTTTATTTACTTGAAATAAAGTTTATTCAAATAATTGTTGTGATAAAATGATAAAAATAATAAATAAGTTTTTTTTAATAATTTTAATAGCTTATTAATTTAACTCGTGAATTTAATATATTTTAAGAGAATTTTAAATTAATTTTTTTAAACTAGCCGGTTCATGAGCTGATTAGTTGAGTTAGATTTGGCTCAAGTTTAATTCATTAGTTCATTGAGCTCGATTTACGAGTCATCTATCGAGCTGCTTGACTCAATTACACCTCTAAATCTTCCTCTAGCATCTCATAGAGCCCAAAAAAAAAAAAAAAAATGAAATTCCATCATTTTGATTTTTTTTTTTGGATTTTTTTTTTTCAGATTTCATCACTTGAATCATCCTATAAATAGAGATTTTTCATGATTAGATCTTGAGACTTGGAAAATTAGTATCATAAAATTACTAATGATTCATTTGGGACAAGGTTCTCATTGCTTTCTAAATTAATTTTTTTAGTGCAATTTTTTTAAAAAAACAATGAAAAAAATATTAGCCAAAAGTTGTCCAAACAACCTTATATTTGATGATTTTTTTCTATTTTTATCTCATCCATTATCTTTTACATTTTTATTATTACCCTCTCAAAATTAATTATGCTTTAATTCATGTTATAAACTGTTTAATTAATATATTATAAATGACTTAAATCATCCGATAGAGCATCTAAGATTATGATATATATGATCATATATTCTCTAATGAAATCTATAAAAATAGGACAATTTTCTACACATTCAAGGAGTATTTTCATCAATAACAAGAAAAATGAGAGTTATGGAGATTTCCAAAGCTCTATTCATGGTTGTTAGTCGCGTGACATCAGAGGCGGAACTAGCCTTAGTTCTCAGGTGGGGCAAGTGATAAATTTATAAAAATAAAAATAAAAAATATATATAAGGGTACAAAAATAATTTATTTTGCACATAATCATTTTTCACAGATTTGTTTGTTAGTGTTAGAAAAGTTCAACATAATTTGATGAAAATAGTAGGAGGCCAAGGGGCTTTCCGATTTTTGTTAGGGCAAATTGCGTGAAAATAAGGTCAGCTAGGGGGAAAAAATAAGATTTAGGGGCGAGGGGGCAAATTACAAATAATCCTTTCTTTAGTGTCTTTTTTTCCAAAGAGCTACAGATGCAAAAAATCAATAAATAGTGAATCAGTTGGTCCTCATCCCTGCATCACTTGTAGCTTATGTTAAAGACACTAAAGAAAGGGCAAGATATGATACACCACTTTACATTACAATGAATAAAATCCTTCTTCTTAATAAGATATGGTCTCACAAATTATTATCACAAATGATAGTTTGTGAGAGCAAATCATGTTGCAATGGTATTTTTAGAAGGAATGCTTCTTTGAATTCACTTTGTGGGGATGAGTTTTATTCTGATAAGGAATTCCTTGTTGATGAAAGCCCAATAGTACCCTCTTAAGTTATCTGTAAGAGCTTCTCCAGCCGAACTGCATTCGGGTGTATGGAGTGGCTTTTTGCTCCAATTGATCGCCAAAAAATACGCCAATGTCATGCAAGTGAACAGTCTGACGCTAATACATTATTAGCGTCAGACTGTTCACCTACGCAAAAAAAATAACTCTATTTTTTTTAGCTTCACAAGAAAGGTGTGAAACAAGATAGATGTTTTTAGCGATGGAAAGAAGAGAAATTGAGTTCTATTGGAGATGAATTGCGGCATTTTGAAGTTTTCCGCCATTTTAGAGTGAAAATTGGGGTTTTATGTTGGAGATTCCCCAAGGAAGAAGAATGGTGATATCACAATTCAACATAGCGGGATGTGAGAATGAAGTAGATGACTAGTTTTAGGGGTGTCAATTATTGACCCGACCTGACAACCCGACCAGGAAAATTCGGGTTAGGATCGACCCGTTTAACAAACGGGTCGGGTTCGGGTTTCGATTTCCAAAAAATCAGTAAATAGTGATTCAGTTGGTCCTCATCCCTGCATCACTTGTAGCTTATGTTAAAGACAATAAAGAAAGGGCAAGATATGATACACTACTTTACATTACAATGGATGAAATCCTTCGTCCTGATAAGGTATGGTCTCACAAATTATTATCACAAATGATAGTTTGTGAGAACAAATCTTGTTGCAATGGTATTTTAGAAGGAATGCTTCTTTGCCTTCACTTCGTGGGGATGAGTTTTGTTTTGATAAGGGATTCTTTATTGATGAAAGCTCAATATCACCCTCTAAGTTATCTGTAAGGAGGAAGAATGGTGATTTCACAATTCAACATAGCGAGATGTGTGAGAATGAATTAGATGACTTGTTTGATGATCTGGTAGCTAACAAAGGAAAGCTTGGAAGGCAATACGAAGCTATAGAAGTAAGTAGAAAAGAAATTGTTGCACGAACAACCTAAATAAAAAATACATGCCATGGATGTTTTACGAAGATTACTTTTTGTATTGCTATTTAGTGATATAACGCATGATGACAGTACAACAAATGATGCTATACAAACAATGATAAAAAAATCATGTTCTACAAAGGAGGAAACTCTAGCTAAATCAACATCTGCTCTGGCTGAACTCTTTGATTTTTATAAAGACTTTAGAGTGATAACTACAAATACATTGTATGATCACATATGGGTGATGAGGGAGGAAGAATTGCGGATAAGTATGATTGAGGTTGTGGAAGCAGAATAGCAGAGGGAGATATATGGAAAAATCTTTTGTTGGCATTCAAAATCTTTGATCCAAGATTGAGGATTGATTATAATTTCTACATCTATCTCCCAACATATAACTAGCCTCGACAGAGTTGAGCTCTTTTAACGCAAGGGGATAATGATGTGGAGCATTTTAGCTTAAATATTCCTTAGGATGTCTGATTTCGTTTGTTACATGTTTCTAGAATCTTCTAGGTTTCTCTACTTGATTAGTATATATATAGATTGTTGTAAGAAGATAGAGACATTGATGAATTATACTCTTTTGAAGCTTAGTGCTTGTGTTTGTTCCTTGGATTAGGAATTCCTTCTAGTAGCCTGTCGATCCACTACATTGGATCTTCTATGAAATTATCTATCAATACACTATTTGAACTAAAATTTTTGGAGTCATAGTCATTATCATTTATTTTTAGTGATTTCAAAGCCTACGTAAACATATCGATAATAGGAATTTAACGACAGCAAAAACAGTCTGATTCGTCTCCAAATGAACCTAAATTAAACAATTGAAGGATAATTAGAAACTTGATCAAATAGCAGCACCGATGCACACCATCATCAACAAAGTTGTCGTCCATCATCAGCACCTAATCCGAAGCATGGCATCGTGAATTTAAGAATTGCAATAATCTTTATTAATATATAATATTTAGGTCTACCCAATTTGTAAATTAATTTGAAATTAAACTCTGTTAGTTCTTTGTGGTATCTAATTGTGTTGATCAATCAAGTTATACTTTTTAGTTAATTTTCTTTGCTTTTTAGAATAACATGCAATATGCTCATTGTGTATTTGCACCTATATAGATAAAATAAAGAAAATTAATAGTTATAATAATATAATAAATAATTTTTGTTACTTATAGTGATAATTAATCCTAATAATTTTTTCTTCTTAGCATTGATAATATTATTTAAATATTCATAAGATTTAAATATTTATAATATGAAATTTTATTTTTTAAAATTTTTATTCACATAGATATTTAATACACGTGCAATAAAACTAATATATATTTAAAACTGATATATCATAAATTTAAATTGCAGATTTTATGATTTATTGTTCTTTTTTTTTTAATAGAACACAATGGAGAAAAAGGATTCATGTAGCCGACCCCACGTAGTGGGATAAAGGCTTGATGTTGTTGTTGTTGTTGTTGTAAAAAAAGCATTCTACTGCTTGACAAGACGACTTGTAATTAATTACTGTTAAAACTGGTGCTAATCTGAATTTTAAACACCATAAAGTCAAGAGAATATTCAGATAACATCTGATTAGAGCTTATTTTTAAATTATAAAGTATCATCAACCTAAAATATATTATTTTTAATAAGGAAAAAATCACAAAAATCGTAAATATTTCTTTTCAACATGGTAAAATAGTCATTTATGAGATTAACAAAACTAATGCATTTTAATAAATATGAGAGATTTTGAAAGGAATGATATTGGCTCGAAGAGCTGTCGGCCAGCCTTATGGATCCTCCATAAAGTGTTTGGTTGGGATGACTACAATTTTTTGTAAAGTTGATTGATTATATAGATGTTGTGAACAAAACAACTTTTTTATAAGCTGTTGTAGAAAGTAAGTTATTAGTACAAAAAAATTTTGAAAGCAAAGAAAAAAATCGTTGTTAAATAGAAACTATAATTACAATCTGAAAATACATATTTCATTTATTCTTCTATTATAAAGAAATAAATTGATAATTTTAACCTTAAATGCATACTACAACCGGTTTGTTAAGCATTAGAATAGAATGAAATTTTTTTAAAAAACAAAATGAAACTCATATAATCAAATATATATCGCAACGAAATATTCGATCGGTTTAAAAAATTTTGGAATTATATTCAAGATTATCCATTTTAAGCGAATTTACAATCAAATTGAACATATTTGTTGCATGTAGAAACATTCGTGATTGCAGAAATATAGAGAGTTTAATATTCTAGTTTCGTATGAAAAAAACATATAGCACACACATAGACATATAAAGTGAAGAGTATATAAGCTATAAGAGATTCAGGAAAGGAAAACCAAGAGGCCTAACCCAGTTAAAATGATTCCAAAAGTATTTGTATTAGATTACTAGCTAGTGAAGTCCTTTATCAGGAGAAAGCGTTGATAAAGTTCATTAGTAAATGCAAATTGAAATTTAGATCGTTTAACTCAAAAGCTATTTATCAAGCTGAGACCTAGCAAATGCACGAGTTGACTTTGTTGTGTCCTAGAATATTCACGGCGATAGAGACGTATAAAGTTTAACGTTTTAGCATTGTACGAAGATCCAACACATAAACATATGAAAGAGATAGTATATTATTCATAAAAGACACCAATATTTTTATGTGGAAGACCCTAAAAGAGGGAAAAAACCACGGAGCTTGACCCAGTTTGAATGAATCCACTATTATTTGCAGTCGATTACAAATGAAGCCCTTCCATGGGGGAAGGACTTGGCTTGATGTAATAAATATACATCTTTTAAAGTGCATTACATAATGGTGCTTGAAAGAATCACTATTGATATGTTTGTTTGGTCGGTAGAATCATAGTCGTCGGGCAACGAAGGTCGGAAAGATCATAGTCTGGTGACGGTGGTCGGAGAGACCGTAATCGGCGAGCGACAGTGATAAAAAAAAGACAGTTGTCTGGCGACGGAGGTCGGAAGGATCATAGTTGGTGGGCAACAATTGTCAAAAAGGTCATTGTTTGGCGATGGATGCCGGAAGGTTCGTATTGTGGCGACAGTTGCCAGAAAGACTATTATCTGACGATGGAGGTTGAAAGGATCGTAGTCGACGGGCACTAGTGGTCAGACAAACAATTGTTTGGTGAAGGAGGATGGAAGGACCATAGTGTGCTAGCAACAGAGGTTGGAAGTCGAACTATTTGCAAAAATCTGCGTTGGGTAAAAGTCTAGCGATGGGCTTAAGTCCTGCTAGCAACACACAGAAGTCCGACGTCGGGTAGAAATCTGACGACGGACGGACGTTTGGCGTCAGGTAAAAGTCCAATAAAAGTCTGGCGATGGGCAAAAGTTCATCGATGGGTAGAAGTCCGGCGTTAGCTAGAAATCCAGCGACATGCAGAAGTTCGATATCAGGTAGAAGTCCTACAATGTCTCGCAACCGATAGAAGTTTATTGAAGGGCGGATGTCCTGTGTTGGGTAGAAATCCAGTGATGGATAGAATTCCGACGACGAGTGAAAGTCTGGAGTCATGTAAAAATTTGACGACAAGCTGTAGTCTGGCGTCGGGTAGAAATCCGACAATGGGTGGGAGTTCGAGGATGGACAGAAGTTCAGCTTCAAGTAGAAACCTGATGACTGGCGGACGTCCGACATCAGGTAGAAGTCTAACGAAAGTCTGGCGATGGGCAGAAGTCTGGCGATAGGCGGAAGTCCGACGTCGAGCTGTAGTACGGTGAAATTCCAGTGTCAAGTGGTGGTGCGGTTAAAGTTCGACATTAGGTGGTGATCCGGCAGAAGTTCGGTGTCATGCGGTGGTCTGATAGATATCCGGCGCCACTCAGTGGTCCTATAGAAGTCCAGGCGATGGTTAAAGAGGAGTTAGGTGGTAAGAGCGATCTTCGATAGATAAAGGGTAAGTTGAGAGTGGTTTGCATGGATGGCAAATGTTGATTCTCTTGATCGTGGATCATTCTCTGAACATTTGAATGTCTTAGTGATTTCAGAATTCAATGAACTTAAATTCGTTGGATTCATCTCGTCAAACTGCTCGATTTGACTATAAGCATGTCACGTTTGGAAACAATTTAATAATCAAAATTATGATTTGAACCTTCCAACAGCCATTCGGGTCTTTGATTTGGACTCATTGGGCTCGGATTGAGTTGAATTTGGTGTTGTTGGGTTCGTATTTTCAAGACATCCAATTTGACTATAAGTTTGCAAAAATCAAAGTTCATATGATCCTAATTTTAATTTTGAAAGTTTTCAAATTGATTCTACCTCGAGATTCGTCCCCGATCAAGGTAATTTTTTGATGATATATGAGACTTCACTCAAATATATGTGCGAATAAATAAATAAGGTATATGTAACAAGTCATATATTAACAAGCAAAACATACCATGAAGAATAGTTGTTTGTTATTCTATGCATTTACATGCATTGATCACGGCTAGATAGCAAATTAGCATCCTATGGTGAGAAGGCAATTTTTATTGTCAAGTAAAAAAAAAAAATCATTATTGGAGGGCAATGCAAATGAGATAAATTGTTATAGAATACCTTTAATTCCTTCACGATACTTTTGCAATGTTCTCTAAAGAAACCAATGTGGAGTTAATTGGTGATGAATGAACAATGAATTATAATACAAGGTTTCCCTGATACCAATGTATTGTATTGATAGAAAGATGTCAAGCTCCAAGGAGATAGTAAGAGCATAATCACGAGCAATGTATGCACCAATTCAATTGCTTATTTTTGCATCTACCTGCAGTTATTAACTCAAATAAATTAGGAAAATCATCTAGCTACAGCAAGATGATTCCTAATCAAATAACTTCAAGGAACTTATTACTCTAAATCCAAACGATAAACATTTGGATCAAAACATGTCTACCATACAAAAGTTTTTTTTTATGGAGATGATGTTGATAAAAAAAAAAGATTCACACAACCAAGTTTGATGAATTAACAAAGTTGGTTGATCTTATTGAGGAGAGTTGCAAAGATGAAGAAGGTATAGCTCATGCAGCTAGAAAGCTTTTTGAAGTCTATTGCTAAAACATCAAATAAACTCCTTTATTCTTATGCTTGAGGAACAAATCATTAGCAGAAATATTATTTGAAGCTCAACCAATTTTAAGGATCATTTCATCGAACACCTTGTGGGCACTTAGAAAGGAATGGAGAAAGAATCAAACTCTTGAATACAAGTTGTAAGAATGAAAGTTGATCTCTACCAATAAAATGAACTTCCTTCTAATCCAAAGATCCAACAACTTTGCTGTTGCTGAGCCAAAGATGGAGGGTGAAGGAGAGGAAAAGAACAAGCAAATCATCTGATGTGGGCTCACGTTAGCTGAGGCCTTTTCCGCAAGATCATTCTACTACGCACATGGTTTTGGTTATACTCCCACTATCTTATTTCTGCAGCAGTTTTAACTAACTAAAGGCTATAGTACAGTCGTTTCTCCTTTTTCTTGTTTTTCCGTTTTTAGTCATACAACACTTTTAGGAGGTATATTTTGTTATTAACTGGGAGAAGAAGACAGATTGAATACTACTACCAATATTACTCTCGTTTGGAGCTCTGCTCCTTGGTTTATCTAGTTTTCCTCTTGTGTTATGCTCTTTTCTCTTGCAGGTACCGAGGTTTGCACGCCAAGTTGGTATCAGAGCAAGGTCGGCGAAGCTGCGAAGATGGCGGAGAGTAGCAGACACAACGCCCTTGACGGCGATCAGGGCGAGAACACAATGTGGGTGGCACAATCCAGGATTCTCAAGCAACTGGACGAGCTCTAGGCAGATTTTCGCCAATTTACCACAGAGATGCGTCTTGAAATTCAAAGCCTCAAGTTAGGCTCGAGGAATCAACTAGCGGATCGAGAAACATTACCAGACCGACGACATTGGCTTCTGAGGGAGCGTCCGATGGGTAGATTCCGCCCAGAAGCACGTGTAGATGGCGTTGACATCACTGCGTCTGATGTTGAAGGTGAAAGCCAGCGGCAACCGTATTTGTCTGACTCTCCCGATGAAGGAGATTTTCATGTGGAGAGGCCTAGAAGAATGGGAATGCAACACAAACAGCAACCACATGGTGAATACCGAGTGAAGATGGATATTCAGTTTTTTGAGGGACGCTTGCATATCGAGGACTATCTTGATTGGGAGCGGACGGTCGAAACATTTTTTGAATACATGGATATCCCGACGGATAAGCAGGTGAAGTATGTGGCTTGCAAATTCAAAGGGGGAGCAAGCGCTTGGTGGCAACAAGTTCTACAGACACGGTATAGAGAAGGAAAGGGACATGTTAGGAATTGGTCTCGGATGAAACAACTCCTTCGTAATCAATTCCTACCCACTGATTTTGAGCAATTATTATACATTCAGTACCAACACTGCAATCAGGGAAATCGAACTGTTAGCGCCTACACTGGGGAATTATATCGCCTTAGCGCCCACAATAATCTCAATGAGTCTAACAATCAGATTGTTACTCGATACATTGGTGGGTTAAAAGAAGGCATCCAGGATAAATTGGAATTGAATTCCGTATGGTCATTGTCACATGCATTGAATTTCGCCTTGAAGGCTGAAATGCAATTGAATTGTCCAGTGAGGGCATATAACAACAGGCGGAGCTTCTCTGATAATCCATTACTTGATGGCAAGAGTTCCAGTAGTACTATTGCAAAGCCTGCCTATAAAAGCCATACTCCTCCTGGATTGGCTACCCAGACTTTTGAGAACAAGGAACTCAGCAGAGCAAAAGCTCCCAGCAAGGACAACCCGTACAATTGGCCAACGACCTTGAAGTGTTTCCGGTGCTTTCAACCCGGTCACAAGTCCAACGAGTGTCCAAATCATCAACAGGTTCAACTGTTGGAAGGCGACACTGAGACCCAACCCACCGCAGCTGAGGGAGAAGCTGAAGAAGATTATGAAGAAGTTGAAGGTGATGAAGGTGAACCAGTGATGTGCATCCTAGAAAAATTACTACTAGCTCCACGTCAGGTGTCTCCTACACAGAGAAAGGCCATATTCAAAACAAAATGTACGATTAGTGGTAAAGTGTGTGATCTACTGATCGATAGCAGGTGTACCGAGAACATCATTTCGCAGTCTGCCGTTAATGCATTGAAGTTAAAGACAACAAAAAATCCCACACCATATAAGATCAGTTGGGTGAAACGTGGTGTGGAAGTTCCTGTTTCGGAGATTTGCAGAGTCAATTTTTCCAATGGAAAACACTACAATTGCGAAGTGTTATGTGACGTTATTGACATGGATGTGTGCCATCTTATCCTGGGGCGACCTTGGCAGTTCGACACTGGTGTTCTGTATGACGGGCGCACTAATTCTTATTCCTTCGAGTGGAAGAACAGGAAGTTGCGGCTACTTCCTAATTCTCACAGCACCCCATCTTCTGTCTCAGGGACTCGGCCAGCTTTGAATATAGTGACAGGAAAGTCCCTTATCCGTTTTGGGCATGAAGCTAAGGGATTTTTGGCAGTTTTTGTAGCTGAGCAAAATTCAAGACTCCAAACCACTTCGCATCCAATAGCCCTGCAACAACTGTTGACAGAATTTGATGACATAGCTCCAACCGAACTTCCCCAAGAATTGCCACCGCTGAGGACCATACAACACCAAATTGATTTGGTTCCGGGAGCCACTCTACCCAATTTGTCGCATTATAAAATGAGCCCAACAGAACATAAAGCCATGCAACAGTTGATTGACGAGCTAATTCAGAGATAAATGATTCAGCCTAGTTTGAGCCCCTGTGCCGTGCCCACCCTGTTGGTGCCGAAGAAAGATGGATTGTGGCGAATCTGCATAGATAGTCGGTCAATCAATAAGATAACCATTAAGTATCGCTTCTCGGTGTCGAGGATTGAGGACATGCTAGATCACTTGGCTGGTGCTACAGTATTCTCCAAATAAGACCTCCGTAGCAGTTATCACCAGATTCAAATCCGGCCCGGCGACGAGTGGAAGACTGCTTTTAAGACCAGAGACGATCTCTTTGAGTGGAAGGTAATTCCATTTGGTTTGTGTAACGCACCGTCCACATTTATGCGTTTGATGAACGAAATTTTAAAACCACTGATTGGCAAGTGTTGTGTCGTTTACTTCGACGACATTTTAGTTTTTAGCCCTTCGATCGAATCTCACTGGAAACATTTGGCTGACGTTTTTCAATTGTTAAGGGAACACAAGCTATACTTGAATAAAACTAAATGTGAATTTGCCATGTCTACAGTACACTTTTTGGGTTTTATAATTTTTCATAAGGTGTGAGCATGGATCCCTGCAAAGTTACCGCTATCCGTGACTGGCCAAGACCGCACACTATTACCGAAGTTTGTAGTTTCCATGGGTTGGCTAATTTTTATAGACGATTTATTCGTGGATTCAGCGTGATTATGGCACCGATCACGGATTGTCTAAAACGACAAACTTTTATGTGGACGACATAACAACAAAATAGTTTCAAAACTATTAAGGCTGCTTTGAGTTCAGCACCTGTGTTGGCGTTACCAGATTTTAGTAAGCCTTTCAATGTTGACACCGATGCTTCGGGAATTGGTGTCGGAGCTGTATTGTCTCAAGACAACAAGATGATAGAGTTCTTCAGCGAAAAATTGAGTCCGGCAAGGCAAAAGTGGTCAACTTACGAGCAGGAACTATACGCAGTTGTTCGAGGTTTGAAGCAATGGGAGCATTACTTCACCAAGATTTTATCTTGTGTAGTGATCACCAATCTCTACAATATTTGAATACACAAAAGAATATTAATCGAATGCATGCGCGGTGGATAAAATTCTTACAAAAATTTAGCTTTGTTCTAAAGCACAAATCGGGCAGTCAAAATAGGGTGGCCGATGCACTAAGCCGGCGATTGGCCTTGATCACCAAGCTACAAACCGAACTCACAGGCTTAGAGTCACTTAAAGACTTGTATCCACAAGATACAGACTTTGCTAAAGCATGGGAACTTTTCTCTACCGGCAGGTCTTGGGGAGACTATTTGATCCGCCACGGCTACTTGTTCAAAGGTAACTCTTTATGTATTCCCTTTTCTTCGGCCAGGTTGCAATTAATACAAGAAGTGCATGGAGGAGGATTGGCGGCTCATCTGGGAAGGGAAAAGACAGTGGATCAAGTGCAACAACGTTTTTACTGGCCTCACTTGCGGCGAGATATCTCTCTGTTTGTTGAGAGATGTCCTATGTGCCAGGCGTATAAAGGTGCTCGACAAAATGCCGGCTTATACACGCCTCTACCCGTGCCCATGTCTATTTGGGAGGATTTGAGTATGGACTTCATATTGGGGCTACCTCGCAAAAAAAAAAGGTGCATACTCCATCATGGTTGTAATAGATAGATTTTCTAAAATGTGACATTTTATAGCTTGCAAGAAGACTTGCGACGCTCTTGGGGTTGCTCGGTTGTTTTTCCGAGAGATAGTCCGGCTCCATGGCCTCCCCCTGAGTATAAGCTCAGATCGTGATGTGAAGTTCATTAGCCACTTTTGGCGTGAACTATGGAAGCAGCTCAAGACGGAGATCAAACTCAGCTCAACTTATCATCCTCAAACCGACGGCCAGACGGAGGTGGTTAATAGGACTCTCGGCAGCATGCTTAGGTGTTTGATTCAAGATCATCCGAAACAATGGGACGAGGTCTTAAGTCAAGCCGAATTTGCTTATAATTCAATGCCGAATAGATCAACTGGAATGTGCCCATTCAGCATAGTCTATACCAAGATGCCGAATCATACTGTGGATCTGGCCATCCTCCCTCAATGTCATAATTCCGCCGCAGGTAAATTAGCTGAGAATTTTAAATTCATGCTTGATGATGTTCGCCGCAAATTACAACGGTCCAATGAAGCTTACAAGTTTAATGCTGATCAACACCGGCGCTGAAAGCTATTTGAACTTGGAGAACTTGTAATGGTACGTTTGTGGAGGTAAAGATTTCCTGCGGGAACTTATTCGAAGCTTAGTCCACGAAAGATTGGACCATTTGCTATCAAGCAGCGGATTAACGACAATGCATATGTCATTGATCTACCACCCGACATTCTCACACCCTCTACCTTCAACGTCGAGGATGTCTTCCCCTATTTTCCATCGGATGAAGCTACTACTTAACTAACTGACACTCCACAGGAAGCGGAGTTCTTTAGAGGAGGGAACTGATGTGGGCTCATGTTAGCTGAAGCCTTTTTCGCAAGATCATTATACTACCCACATGGTTTAGGTTATACTCCCACTATCTTATTTATGCAATAGTTTTAACTAACTAAAGGCTATAGTACAGTCGTTTCTCCTTTTTCTTGTTTTTCCGTTTTTAGTCATACAACACTTTTAGGAGGTATATTTTGTTATTAGCTGGGGGAAGAAGATGGATTGAATACTACTACCAATATTACTCTCGTTTGGAGCTCTGCTCCTTGGCTTATCTAGTTTTCCTCTTGTGTTCTGCTCTTTTCTCTTGCAGGTCCCGAGGTTTCCACGCCATCATCTTGATTGTTGATGGAGAAGCTATGCCCAGTATGATAGAAATATTTTTTTGTATGTCAATTACAATCTGCAACTAATTAAAGAAGTTAATAATACTATTGAAGAAAAGTCCAATAGCTTCACTACTCTCTATCAGAAGCTGTGTGCTTGCACGGAAAATTCATAAAGGAAATTTCTTACAATAATTCTGTTTTAAAATTTCAATAAATTTTAATCAGTTTTTGATATTGAAATCTTGATATATATATTTGTTAATCAAATACAAAGTAACAGCATCATGTTGTGTTTTCAAGTTAATTAAATCAAACACCGTTAAAAGCGAGGATAAGAGTTCCGTTAAAGAAAAAAAAATCACACAAGACAAAGTATATAATTATGTTGAGATCCAACCGTCTTCCCCACGTTCTGTCTACATTCCCACGTCGGCAATCTATTGCAGTTGAAACTGCTAAATTCAATTCACATAAAATAGTGAAGAAATGCGGAAAGAAGTGATGCGATAAAAGACAGACAGAAATTGAGACTTCTGCTCTCAGGCTTTCTCGGATTTCCTCAAACAAAATCAACTCAAGCCCTTCTTGCGTGAACGAGCCCTCTTCCTCTCCTCTCCAGAATCCTGATCCGGCTGCCGGAGTTAACCCCGGCCTCCTTCAGTCTTGCGTGGCCAGATCACTGAAGGCCTCATCTCCGTCGACCCTCGCCTCCTTCAAGATTGGTTGCGAATCCCACGTCCAAGCAAATTCCTGATTTGCTGTTTCTTGAAACAGTAAAGAGTAGGTGGCTTTTATAATTATAATTAAGTAATAATAATTGATACCGATTATTATTATTTAATTCTTTTCCTTATTATTATTACTGTTAAAAATAATAATAATAATAAGTAACAAATATATATATACATAAAACATCGCAATTGTCAATTGAAGATTTGAAGGAAGTCCCGGGGTTGATCCGGTCCCCTGAAGCTCTCGGTCGTCGAGATTATCCGACCGAGGGAGCGCAGACTCTACTCTTCCAATCTCCTCGCCGTTGATTCGCTCCGGCCGAGTCGAGCCAAAGGGCAAATGCCTTCTTTACCTCCCGGAATCGGGGAGGGGACGCCGGAAGGCTGCCGGATTTTCGAGAGGACTAAAAGTATTTTTTCTTTAAATTAAATTAAATTGCTTAAATTAACAAGTCGCGCACATTAGAAGACTTGAAGACTCTTTTTTATGGGATTGATTTGCTCTCCCAATCTCCTCGCCGTTGATTCGCTCCGGCAGATCAGCACTCCCTTACCTCCCGACATCGAGGAGGGGACGCCGGGAGGCTGCCGAAATTCACTCAAAAATTCTGGACTTGCGCGCATTTTTTTTGGAAAATTTGGATTGCTCAATTAATTAACCGATACATTAATTGATTGATTAAAAAAAATCGAAGTCAAACTATAATTCAATTAATGAATAACCAATTATTGTCTTTCATTAAGGCTCTCAAAGTTGGAAAACACCTCCTTCAAAGAGTTGCTGTTATAAAATCCACAATAAAGTGAATAGTATGAAATATAGCATCATATACAAGCATTAATTCAAAACAAATGCAAGCACGGGATTAAGTTTAAAACTTAATCCTAATCAAGCTAATTAATCTAAGAGCTTAATTAAAACTTAAAACTTAAATCAGAAAACCTAAATTAACCAAATTTTAATGAAAATTATAACAGCAAACTTAAATCAGTGGAACTTAAAGATTAAGTTTAAAACTTAATTTAAACAACCCATTAAAATTGAAATGCTAATTAATTAAATTTAAATCTCAAACTTAATTAAGGTTAAGCCATTTGACATTAAACCTGAATAAATTAAATTTTAAATTAAAATTCAACTTTCAATTAACTTATATAAATGATTGATAATCAAATCAAATTTAATATAATTAACTTTTAAAATACATTGGAAATTGAAATTAAAAGTTAATTAAATTCATCTAATTAATTTACCAAATTAAGAATATAATTTTAAAAAAAAGCATGAAATAAAATTTTTTTTCTTACTAATCCAGTTCATGTAAAAACAAACAAAAAACTGGTAACTATCCAAAGAGTTACAGATTCTCAAACTAAGCAGCACAAACAAACAACTCTCTCAAGTAAATAAATTCAAACTCCCTCAGTCCCTCAGTTGTAGTCTAAACTGTATCTACCTATGGGGCTCCCTAAACTGCTCACTACGAGTACCTGCAAATGAGAAGACAAATGTCAGCATATCATAAACAAAATTAGTACTAAAAAAAGAGAGAGAGTAAATCTAAGTACTATAAGTAGAGCCACAAACTGCTATAGTAGAAGTAAGATACTAGCACAAAACAAGACATTAACACTGACATTGAGGGTGTAAAGTGTCTAAAGCTATCCCCTAGCTAAATTGAATCCTAAAGGTTTCTTCTACTAGAAGTAGTAAATCCTATCGGCAATTCTTTCACTAAATATATATTTATTAAGTGAAGCAATAAATTCCAAAAAAAATTCCCTTGGCTACTTTCATTGAAAGTCGTAAGTCCAGTCTTTATGGGTAATAGTTATAAAGCAATCTAACTCTATACCACTTAATTGGGCATCTTAGCCTATAGGACTAAGTTGTAAAACTTGCCATACGGGCTATTTCCAAGTGAAGTAGTAAAATCCGTACGTTATGGAACTTCTAAACGAATGATCCTATAACAAAAAAAAAAAAAAAAATCCTTATGGTCATCTTAGTCTATAGGACTAAGTTGTAAGACCGCCATACGGGCTACCTTCTAAGTGAAGCAGTAAGACCCATGAGTTAGGAAAGTTCTAAAACGAACGACTCTATAACCAAAACCTAAATCCTTTTTGGATCTTAGCCTATAGGGCTAAGTTGTAAAACTAAGCAGCACAATCTGGTTAAATATTAAACTCAATCTACCTCCGGAAAAATTAAAGAGGACCCATAAGTTCGTGAGAGCGGAGTTCGCATCACTTTTAAATATTAATATGATTTTTCTGGAGCGAACAATATATATTAAAAAAATAAATCTTTTTGTCTCACAACATGTATTTTAATATTTTTAATATATAAATATAAGATAAAAAATTATTATTATATTATGTGTATGTATATACATTAAAAATATAGTGCATACAAAATTTCAAAAAAAAAAAAAAGTACATAAAAATTGGCCATTAAGGTTCATAACAATATGAACATCAAACATCATCCCTCATGATGGAAATAATATTTGTTCATATGATATATTAATACATCACTGTCCTAAATTTTGTAATACTTTAAGGCTTCGTTTGGGACGGCTTTTTTACTGCTTCTTAATGTGGTTTTTCAGTAAAAAAATTAAAATTTTTTAACTAGAAAGCCGTTTTAAGAAGCAGTAAGAAAGTCGTCCCAAATGAAGCCTAAATTAAAATTTTATAGTTATTTGAGTTGAGAACACTTATGTAATGACCCAAGACAGGGCTAGTCTTTCCTATTCAGGCTCGAAACCCGTTTGGTTGAAGTTTGGTGTTAGATTGATGCAATAAATTAAATTTGAGCTAATTCTAAGTCATTAATTTGCTATCCTCGCACATGTTATTAGGTGGCAATTAAATTATTTTAAAGATATCAAAATAGAGTATACTATATAATTATTTAAAAAATATTATTAGTAGAGCTTAATTAGTCCCGAAGAAAGATGACTCAAACTATGCTAATGTCTTTTAATCCTCTATCTAAATATGTGAATTAGTAATAAGTTAAAAGAGCAATTATGTACAAAACAGTCAAATTTTAGCTATTTAATGCCTTCATTTTTTTTAAATCTTCATTCAAATATTAAAATTCATTATAAAATCTTAACCTTTATTTCTTAGTTTTATCAAATTCTCAATTATTTTACATTGGCCTTTGCAAATATATATTTGGATATTTAAAAAATGAAATAAAGGTTAATTTTATAGACAAGTAATTTTTAGATGTTTTATATAGATTTCAGTGTTATGCATGCATATTATTATATATATCTAAATAATAAGAAATATTAATCATTCAAAATTAAGAAAAAAAAAGGAAACAAAGATATTAATTGGAAAAGAATTATCTGCTCAAATTAGTTGGCGGGCAATTACTTTAAATGCAACAACAACAACAAAAAAAACGTGCTTAGAAAGATGATGAAGCAGATCTGGCTTCTCTTTAATTTCTCAACTCTATAAATACAACACAAGATGATGAAGCAGATCACCAATCCCACAGTATTCTCTTCAGTCTTCACATACATAGCTTCATAAGCTTCCTTATTAGCTTAATCTGAGCAGTAAGTAGCTTCGCATCAATGGCGAGCCGGATCGAAAAAAACTTTCTTCGCACGCACGGTCGTCAGATTACAATTTTGAGCATCGACGGAGGAGGCGTCAGAGGAATAATTCCAGCAAAAATTCTTATCTTTCTTGAATCTGAGCTTCAAGTAGGACGTTAAATATATCTATATATATCGGTTAATTAATTAGCTGCTTGCTTGATTATGAGTTAAAATCAATAAGTGTTTTCTTTAATGACGTTGCAGAGGGTTGATGGAAAAGAAGCAAGGCTCGCAGACTACTTTGACGTGATTGCTGGAACAAGCACTGGTGGTCTAATGACTGCAATGCTAACTGCTCCTAATGGCTGCAATCGCCCCAAATTTTCAGCCCAAGAAATCTTAGATTTCTACATGCATAAATCATCTAGCATCTTTCAACAAAGACCATGGTCAGCTTAATCGATTTCATAAGTAACTTATTTAGTAGACAGCTTTCTAGCAGCTTCTTCAAACGAATTTTTAATATAAAAATTAAAATTTTTGTGCTAAAAAGTCGTTTTAAGTAGCAGTAAGAAAGCCGTCCCAAGCAAAGCTTAGGACTTCTTCGTTTGGGACGATTGTTTCTTAAAGCAGTTTTCTAGAACAAAAATTTTAGTTATTAAACTAGACAGCTGTTTTAAGAAGCAGAAAAAAAAATCATCCCAAATGAAGCTTAAATCTGTTCATTAGATTAGGACTTTAGTTACAATAGTACGTAGGGAATTATGATAATAAGCTCTCAATGCTGTTTTAAATTGCTGCAGCCCGTATTTATTTGGCTCAAATTGTGGCTGTTTCGGTAACCTTTGTGGGCCAAAGTACGATGGAAAGGTCCTCCACGAAGAGATTGAAGATAATCTTGAAGGCATAAAACTGCATCAAACTCTAACCAATGTTGTAATCCCAGCTTTTGATATTAAGCTCCTTCAGCCCACTATCTTTTCCTCATTTGAGGTATTTATAATCAACTTACTTAATTGATCAATCTCTAGTTAAGCTATAATTATAACCATTTCGAATCTTACAGGCAAAATCTACTCCATCAAAGGATGCTTATTTATCAGACATCTGCATTGGCACCTCAGCTGCACCTGTTTACCTACCTGCTCACTTCTTTAATACCGTAGACTCCAATTTCCTTCCTCGAGAGTTCAATCTCATCGACGGAGGAGTTGCAGCAAATAACCCAGTATGTCAAAATATTTTTCTTATCAATTAAGCTTCGTTTGGGATAGCTTTTTTACTGCTTTTTATGAAGCTGATGTACGTTGTATATATATGAATTTGTACGTACAGACTTTGCTTGCCATGAACATGGTGAGCAAGAACATTTTCCAGCAAAGCGAAAATTACTTCAAGACAAAACCAGCGGAATACAAGAATTTTCGTGTACTTTCACTTGGCACTGGATCGGCTAAGAAACAGAAATACCATAGCGCAAAAGAAGTAGCGAAGTGGGGAATGCTTCGATGGCTTTGCAATTGCTTTGTTGACCTGCCCATCATCAACGTATATTCAGAAGCCAGTACAGACATGGTTGATATCATGCTTTCTGTTCTCTTCAAATCTCTGAAAATAGAGGACAACTATCTTCGCATTCAGGTACATCTTGGATCAATAATTTACTTTTCTGAATACTATAGGCTACATATTGGGATTTGGGATCGTAAAATAGAACCTTTAATACATAAATATGCGCAGGAATGAGGAATCTCTTGAGAAACCGGATTACAAAATTTCAGTTTCTATTGAATTATAATATAAAAGATAAATTATAAAATTCTGGTTACAAAATTCAGGATTAAAATATAAAAGATAAATTATTATTTTTTATTTATTTTTCTTTTTAAATATAACAATTTTTTAAAATTTAAATTAATAAAAAAATTTAATAATTTAAATTGATTTCTAAATTGAACTCATAAAATTTTGCAAATTTATGATTTATATTTTAAATTTATAACTAAAATTCATATACAAGAAAACTGGAAGACCAGCATAACAACACAATTGAAACGAAAGATGCTGAAAACTCTTTTTTTTTTTTTTAACAAATGGAAATTAATTTGCTTAAAATTGTTGTTAAATAGGATGACACATTGACGGGAGACGCTGCATCTATGGACATCGCAACAAAAGAGAACCTGAAAAAATTGGAGAAGATTGGAGATGAATTGATTAAGAAGCCTTTATCGAGGGTGAATATAGATACTGGGGAATATGAGCCTGTCTCATGTGGAGGAACTAATGAACAAGCACTGATTAAATTTGCCAAGGATCTTCGTGAAGAAAGGAATCTGAGAATTCAGGGTGCAAAAAAGGCAGCAAAACTTCTTTAATTAGGCCATTTTATATAGATATGTTTAGGGTCTTCTTTGTATCCACAACTATAAATAATGTCACTTGCCAAGCTGGCCAGATGGAGAGATTATTATGTTCGATGTCTGGACTATTCGGAGGCGAATTCGGACACGTCATGTCACTGAGCCAGGGTGATGAAGTGGCGTGTCCGAATTCGCCTTCGAATGAATCCGAATGCCGCATGTAATAATTTTCCTTCCATGTGACACAACTTGTCCTCACTTCCTACTTATTTTCTTACAATAAGATATCATAAGCTTACCATAATTTCTATTCTCCTTTCTCTCCGTCTCTATGTTTTTCCATTTCTCTATCAATTTTTCCACTAAGGTCCATATATTGCGCAAAAATCAGTATAAATTCAACAGAATTAATATATATATATATATAATTAAGATATTTAATTAGCAAGACTAAATTGGAAAAAATCATTTGGAATTGTTTATTTTCGATTCAACCTGAATTTAGATCGAGTTGAAACCAATTTCTTATTAAAGAACAAAAAGTATCAGAATATATATTATGATATATGCAGTTAATTTTAGAATGATAAGACAAAAAGTTCAGATTTACAAGACAAACATTTTTCATTAGATTTGAAAACTCAAAGATTTTGAATATTTTTGGAAAACTCATAGAGTAAATGAAAAAAATTTGAACACCACGCAATTTATTTATTTATGTACAGTAACTAATTTTTTGTTCAATAGATTACCTATCTATGGCTGGATATTAAGTTAATTAGATGATAACTCATATTAGGGGTGCAACCGAGTCGAGCTCGACTCGGTAATAGGCTCGACGAGTCAGCTTATCGAGCTCGAGAGTCGAGCTCAAACACGATTTCGAGCTCGACTCTTTATTGAGCTCGAACTTCGCTCTTGTCGAGCAGCTCACGAATGAAATGGCAAGCGGGAAATCGCAAGCGAGCGGGTAAAGGAAACGGGCAGCGGGAAACTTTCTTCCATCGGCGCGCTTCTTCACCCCTTCGACGACATTCCATCCCTGTCGGATAGGAAGTTAGAGCGGGAAAAGGAAATGGGCAGCGGGAAACTTTCTTCCATCGGCACGCTTCTTCACCCCTTCGACGACATTCCATCCATGTCGGATAGGAAGCTACGACATTTTGGGCGGAACCGCGGAAGCAACGAAAGGAGCTGACTAACTGAGAGGGCAACTTTCTCCTTATCGGGCAATTCTCCAGCTCCTTCGTGACTGTTCGACCATGCCCCTTCGACGACTTTACCTTCCTGTCTGATAGGGAGTTATGACATTCAGATCGGAATTAAGCAATAACGGGAGCTCGTGTGCAATGAAGGTAACTTTCTCCATTATGAGCACTTCTTCGCCACCTTCGACGAATTTCCATTCTTGTGGGATCGGAAGTTAAGGCATTTCGTTTCCGATTGAAAACAATACGGGAGCTCGTGTGGACGGGACGACGCAGGTCGTGAAGGGAGAATGAGCTCGACGAGCTGTTTGTTTCCGATCAATACGGGAGCTCGCTTGTTGTGGACGGGACGATGCAGGTCCCAGTAGCTCTACAAGCCGCTCGATGCGAAACGAGTCGAGCTCGATCTCATTTTTTGAGCTCGGGCTCTGACAGTCGAGCTCGACTCCAACACCCACTGGCTCGAGCTCGACTCGACTCGTTTGCACCCCTAACTCATATATCTATATCTATACTACAATTTCGTTCTGTAATATTTGCGACGGTAGAGAAGTATAAAGTTAGGATTTAACGGAGACAAAAAAATCAATTCGATCGTCTCCGAAAGACATGTCAAATCATCAAGAAGAATTTTCGAAAGCGTACCTGAATCCATTGAAATGCAGAATCAAAGTCTTTCGATCTTCCATGTTTAGAGCGGCGATCTCCAAGAGAGCGAGAGACCCCTTCTTTTTACTCAAGATGAGAAATGAGGGAAATGAGAACTTCACCGCTTAAACTGGGGGACCACTATCCTTTTATACTTTAAGTGTATTTATTTTATTTCAGCCCATCATTAAAATAAAATAAATACCCGGCCTCCACACAAATTAATTTCATACAAAATTAATTGAGATGCCACATAAGCCAAATAATAATTTAATACTTAAATAGATCATGAATTTAAATTGGCTTAATTTTAGATAGCGTTTAATGTAAAATTCTTTATTTATATGTATAGAATATATTGGCCCACATATGAAAATTTTCCAACATATCCAACACACAAACAGATAAAAGATATGATGTAGTATTCATAAGATACACCAATATTTTTACATGAAAAATCTTTAAAAGGGAAAAAATCATGGGGTCTGATCCAATTTGAATGAATCCACTATTATTTGCAATCAATTACAAATGAGGCCCTTCATTGGGGAAGGCCTTGGCTTAAAAGGACTGTAGTCGGCAGACGACAATAGTCAAAAAAATGTTAATCAAGAATTTAAAATTTTATATCAGAATGTGTGGCCTGATGAGTTGTTGTAGGTCAATGTAATTTTGTTTCTAATTTTTAGGATCTTAGAAGGAGAAGTATACTGTTGATTAGTAGTTAAGGATCACATCTAAGTTGATAAATATTTCTCTTTTGATTTTTTGTACAGCCATGACTATTATTCAATTATGTAGCTTTTGTTTGTAGCCAAGTATTGTAGTGTTTATATTTTAATGAAATAAAAGAAATTTTGTCGATAAGTTTATTTTTAGTATGTGGATGTTTAGTAGCCCTATAGTTTGTAGTTTATAAAAATAAATAAATATTTGATTAAAATATGAAACTTTCCATAACTAGATATTGAAGTTTACATGTCATAACTTTAGACGATAGGATCGGTATTGATCGGGTTGGCTTGTGACATCATGTTCCTAAGAACTCTATATTTACGGGGCAACCTTAATTGTAATTCTTTTATTAATTTGTGAGGAACCAGATTCATTTGGCATACTCAAACTTTCGTCAATAATAAGAATTAGGACACCATATCTTCGCCCTGCCAATGCTTCTTCAAAGTAATATTCTAAGAAACAGAATTTTTAATTAGCTTAATGCCTTAATTAATTATTCATTAACTATATGTAATTGCATTAATTAGCTACACTTAATTTTGCACCACAAATATTTGAAAGGCAATAAAAAAATAACTAAAAAATAATTGTCAAATAAAATTATAATTTTTATCTTAAAAAACAAAGCAGATAGAAAGCGGTCTCAAACAGTTTTTAATTTCTATTAATTGAGTATTAAATTGGCTGTTGAGGACAGCTTATTTATTTGGTAATAAATTGGTGTTGATGAAAATAATGAGGGGGAAACTTTGTGCGATGATGGGATACAAAATATATTATGTTAAATATTAAAATTTTATATTTTTATTAAAATTGATGTTATATATTACCTTCGAAAGTTTACTGATTTTAATTTAAATTTCAATATTTATTTGATATATTTTATATCTGAATATTTTATCAAAATATTTTATTGTTATTCACTTAAATCATGAGCTATATGGAAGGGCAAAAGAAAGACTGTGCGGCCCAGTAATTTTGTTAGCAACTTAGAGCTTCTACACAACTCCCCTTGGCCTATTGGTTGAGAGCTTAGTCTTCCAACTAAAAGGTCCAAGGTTCGAGTACATGTGTATGTGTTGTGTGTGTGAGTTTGCCTTAAATGGCCTAAATGTCCCAAAAAAAAACTTAGAGCTTCTCCAGCCGAACTGCAGTCGCGTGTATGGAGTGGCTTTTTGCTCCAATGGATCGCCAAAAAATACGTCAATGGCATGCGGATGAACAGTCCGACGCCAATATTGGCGTCGGACTGTTCACCTACGCCAAAAAAATCGCTCTACTTTTTCGCTTCGAGGGAAAGGCGCGAAACAAGAGAGCGCGGGAAAGAACGGGAAAGAAGAGAAATGGAGTTCCATTGGAGATGAATTGCGGCATTTTGAAGTTTTCCTCCATTATAGAGTGAAAAATGGAGTTTTCGGTTGGAGATGCCCTCATGCTTCGTTCCGGAAGGCTTTTTTTACTTTTTCTTAAAACGGTTAACAAATTTTAATTTTTTTACTAAAAAATTATTTTAAGCAGTAAAAAAACTGTTTAAAACTAAACCTTAAAGTTAATTTTGATTTAAGTGAGGGGGATTCATTCCAAACTAGTAATTTAAAAAGAGAAAAAAAAAACTAAGTGATATTTTAATGGGTTGTTTGTTTTGCAGAAAAAAAGAATTCATAGTAATGCATTGCCTAATGAAAGCAATATATTTGAAATGTTTGAAATAATATAGATGAGTGCAAAATCAATATTGTGATTATATTTTTTTATTTAGTTTGAAGAAAAATAAATCTTGTATAAAGCATAAAGATGATGATAATTGATAGTCTAACAAAATCATCTTGCGGAATATTTAGAATTGGCAAAGCATGGCCGAGTTTGGAATACCTCAAAAATAAATTATAGAGTTAATTCATAATTGATCAAAATTTTACGTTGCCTTTTCTTTTTTGCAACAAAGAAAAATACCAAAATTTTTATAAACTTTGCATTTTTTATAATTTTAGGGGTTGTTTATTGTTTAAAAAAATTAAAAGAAATGCATTGTAAAATGAATATTTTGGAATTGTTTGAATATTATCAAAGTAGCGAATGATATTATTATTATTTTTGTTTGGTTTGAAGTAAAGTAAATGTAATGTAAAATACAAAAACGTTGTGGTCGTGGTGATCAGCAGGTGGCAACTGAGGGTGGCTCACAAGCCATGGCAATGACAGTGAGTTTGCAATGTATTTGAAAATCGTCGAAATCGTAGGAATTTCAAATACATCAGAAAATGAACTAGTTGATGTGTTCCAAATGCACTGAAATTTTACTTTGCATTCCCTTTAGTTCAAATCAAACACAAATATTTTCAAAACTCATCCATTTTGAATACTTTACACCTTTTTGAGGCAAATCAAACGACCCTTTAATCACCCTTCATAAAACAGATTGGCCCTTGATTCAATTCAAGATTTAGCATGTGATTTATCATTTTAGATCTATAAATAAAGGATGAAGGGGAACATTTTTTATCTTTTAAGTATCTTTTGACATTTATACTACAAATATTTGAGTTGGTGAATTACTTACTATAGAATTTTTCCCTCTTTCTTTCCATTTCCAATTCCATTAAAAAAATAATCATATAATTTCTACATTGCCTCTTTCTCCCTCTTAGTTGAGCTAAAATTCAAGCTGCAAGATGAGTCAAACTATGCTAATATCATTTAATTAATCCTCTCTCTAAATATTTGAATTAGCAAAACAAAATATTAGTGAATAAATAAATTAAAGAGCAATTATATTAAAGGTGCAAATGAGTCAAGTCAAGCTCAAATAATCTCTAATTTGAGCTTGAGCTTTATAAATTAAATGTGTTCAAGCTTAATTCTAAAGTTTTAACTAGCTCATTCATAATGAAAGAGAGAAAATATCATGATGCCAGTAATTATTCTAAAAAATTATGAATAAATAAGAAATTAAAATATAAATAATAATAATAATAATAATCACTTGATATAAGAAAGGGTCAAACAATTTTTAAATATTTTTAATAGTTTTATAATTTATCTCCTGATTTTTATTATATTTTAAGTATATTTATACTAATATTTTGTAAATGAACATGTTTGTAAGCTAACGATTTAAGTCGTGGCTGACTTAACTTCTTAAGTTTAAGTGACGAGCTATTTATTGAGTCCAGCTCGAGCACACTCATGAGTCACCTTAGGCTTCTTACACCCTTAATTACAAGAATAATATTTAATTATTAGCTATTTAATTTTAACTTTTTTTTTTTTTTTCAAATTCTCAATCATTTGACCGTACAAATATATGATTTGACATTCAAAAATGGCATAAGGCTTAACTTTCTAAATAAGTAACTTTTAGGTTATTTATATAGATAAAATGATTATTGAATGTCGGTCGAATTAAAATTTTTTCCACTAATTCTGCACTATTATAAAATTTCAAATAGTTCAATCATATCACCTGTAAATATATGAATTTTATCAGTGAGTGCTATTACAATTATTCGTGATTCAGAAAAAAACTATATAGGAGACAAAGGTACCTGAAAATATTTATCAGCCCAAAATAGTTGGTGAGCAATAAATTTAAATGTAAAAGAAGAGCAAACACGAGTTTTTCTTAATAGTTAGTGCGCAAAGATGATGAAGCAGATCCGGTTCTCATTAATTTCTATAAATATAACACACAAGACGATGCAGCAGATCACCAATCCGACAATATTCTCTGCAAATAGCTTCATAATCTTCCATATTAGCTTAATCTGCGCAGTAAGTAGCTTTGCTTTGCATCCATGGCGGCCAGCAACGAAAGGAGCTTTCTTCGCTCGCATGGCAGCCTTGTTACAGTTTTGAGTATCGACGGAGGAGGCGTGAGAGGAATCATTCCGGCAGTAATTCTTGCCTTTCTTGAAGCCGAGCTGCAGGTAATCACATTAAGGCTTCTTAAAATAATTTTCTAGTTTAAAAATTAAGATTTTTATGCTAAAGAACTGCTTTAAGAAGTATTAAGATGGCTTTCCAACAGCTTCCCAAAGCAGCTTTTTAGTATAAAAATTGAAAATTTTGTACTAGAAAGCTGCTTTAAGAAGCAGTAAAAAAGTCATCCCAAACGAAACCTAAATGTGTTAATTAGGTGCTTGATCATGAGCTAAAATGTTTTCTTTGATGACATTGCAGAAGATTGATGGAGAGGAAGCAAGGCTCGCAGACTACTTTGATGTGATTGCTGGAACAAGCACTGGTGGTCTCGTGACCGCAATGCTAACTGCTCCTAATAAGTGCAAACGTCCACTGTATTCAGCCAAAGAAATCATAAAATTCTACTTAGATAAATCACCTAAAATCTTTCCACGCAGATTATGGTAAGCTTATTCATAAGTGATTTTATTTAATCGCTTCATTAGATTAGTGATATTGCTTCTTAAACTGCAGTCCGTATTTATTTGGCTCAAATTGCTGCTGTTTCGGTCAACTCTGTGGACCCAAATATAATGGAGAGTTCCTCCACTCTCTAATTGAGGATGTTCTTGAAGATACAAAGCTGCATCAAACTCTAACCAACGTTGTAATCCCAACTTTTGATATTGAGCTCCTTCAGCCCACTATCTTTTCCTCATTTGAGGTATTTATAATCAACTTAATTAATTAATTATCTCTAATTAAGCTATAATTATAATCATTTCGAATCTTATAGGCAAAATCTACTCCATCAAAGGATGCTTATTTATCAGACATCTGCATTGGCACCTCAGCTGCACCTGTTTACTTACCTGCTCACTACTTCAAAACCAAAGACTCGAATGGCTTTCCTCGAGAGTTCAATCTCATCGACGGAGGAGTTGCAGCAAATAACCCAGTATGTTAATATATCTCTTATCAGTTAGGTTTAGTTTGGGATGGCTTTCATACTGCTTCTTAAAGCAGCTTTTTACTAGAAAACTGCTTCAAGAAGCAATAAAAAAGCCACCCCAAACAAAACCTTAGTTTGTAGGAAACAAACCAAGGTATATATTCCATTGGTCATGATGTTGTATATATATGAATTTGTACGTACAGACTTTGCTAGCCATGAATATGGTGAGCAAGAACATATTCCAGAAAAGCGAAGATTACTTCAAGATAAAGCCAGTGCAATACGAGAGGTTCCTGGTACTGTCACTCGGCACTGGATCAACCAAGAAGGAAAAATACTACAGTGCAGAAGAAGTAGCTAAGTGGGGAATGCTTCGATCGATGGCTTTGCAATTGTTTTGTTGACCTGCCAATCATCAACATATATTCAGAAGCAAGTACAGACATGGTTGATATAATGCTTTCTGTTCTCTTCAAATCTCTGAAAAAAGAGCAGAACTATCTTCGCATTCAGGATGACACATTGGCTGGAGATGCTTCATCTATGGATATCTCAACAGAGAAGAACCTGAAAGAGTTGGTGAAGATTGGAGAGAAATTGATTGAGAAGCTTTTATCGAGGGTGAATATAGATACTGGGGTGTATGAGCCTGTTAAATGTGGAGGAAATAATAAGCAAGCCTTGGTTGATTTTGCCCGGGATCTTTCAAAACAAAGGAATATGAGAATTCATGGTGCACAAAAGGAAGCAAAACTTCTTTAATTAGGCCATTTTGTATAATTATATTTGTATGCAGGGTCTTGTTTGTACCCACAACTATAAATATTAAATAATGTCACATGGCAAGCCCACATGACACCTTACAATAAGATATATATGATCAGAAGCTTACTTCTCCTTACTTTATGTGTCCCTATGTTTCTCTCATTTCTCAATCAATTTTGCCACTAAGGTCCATATATTGCTCATAAATAAATATAAATTCAATAAAAAGAAAATTTTAGGATTTAAAAGCTTAAATAGCTCATTCAGATGTGCTAAAAGAAATAGTGCATTCAACTCAAACGAAGAAAGAAAAATAGGCTCGAGGAAAAGAGAGGGAGAGAGGAGAGATTATTCTGTGTGGATGCAGAGCGCCTTCAGGAGACCAAGCAAAATGCGTCATGTCACCCCCTGCTCAATACTCGACTCAGTACCGCTCGGTTCCACGGCTCGGTACCGCTGACATGGTGCAGTCTGGTTGGTCTCTGGACGGTGAACTGTGTTCGGCGTCCGCACAGAATAATCTCTCGGAAAAGAGAGGGCAGCGGGCGGGAGAAAAAAATTAGTTTTTTTGTTTTAAATAATTCCAAGGAGAAATTTTAAATAAAAATTTATAAAATAAAAATAGAACAGTTATAAATATATAATAAATATCAAAATTAAAAATTTTAAAAAAAATTCTTTAGGATTTAATTAAATTTCAAATTCAAATTAAAATATAAGCCTGCCTAATATATTTTCTATTGTTCAAATCATGTTTGGAAGTATACATCAATGCAATATTTGACCTTTTTTATTTTTGAATCATATTCATTATCATTTATTTTTAGCTAATTTAAAGCCTAAGTAAACAATTTAATGACGACAAAAGCGGTTTGATCTGTCTCCAAATAAGCCCAAATTAAATAATTAAAGGATGATTAGAGGCTACTGTGGCTGAGAAGATGGATTTGATGTGAAGGAGGTATGAATAATATCAGTGCTTTTCGAATGGTGATTGCATAGAAAGAATAAGTTTAATCAAACGATTAATAAGGTAGATTAAGAGTTGACATAAACATCCTTTTAAGGATGTTGTTTGGGTTGCCCCCAAATATTAACTTGCTTCAGATGATTCTGTTATGGCTTGTTTTTATGTTGTTGTTGAGGAGATTTGTCAATTTTGATTGGATGGTTAGTACAGTACTAAAACTAATTGGTTATATATTTCATAGTTCTTAATATGAAAATCAGAGGAAGTAAAATTTTCACAGAGATTTCTTACTAGACATAATTTCATTAATGTAAGTTCAAGATTGCAAATAGTAAAATTCCTCATAACTTGAAAGATATTAATACAATTTAATTTACTTGAACTACAAAAGACTTTTTTTAATGGTAATAATAGGAGGGGAGTCTCAACATTTCAAATTTTTTATATAGTGATGAGTGTAATATGATGATGGATAGCTTGTAACAAAAATCAAGTGATGATTGGGGATCGACTTTGTTATTCTCCTACTAGGAAGAGATATTTGTAATTAAGAATTTGTAGGTTGGACATGGACCATGGTGATCAAATGTTGATTATTTATAAGTGTTAGATAATGATTGACATGAAATGTCAAACGTTGAGCGTCAATGGAGTATTAGCTCCATTGATATTTGGATATGATGGGAAATTGCATAACCTAAAGGGTGAAAGTGTGAACTAGAATAGTTGTATCTAAAGCCGGCCAGTGGTTGACAAACATTGTACGTCGATCAAAAATATAAGTTGGACGACATGTAGTTAATGTGGAATATCGAAAGTTAGTGTTTATGGTTGCTGGTTTAATGATTCTTTAGATATGAAGGGAGATCATACAATCAAGAGAATAGATGAAGGTTCTTAATGGATTGCAATCACTGACAAGCATCCGAGTGACAAGGAGCATATGCAGTGAGATAACAGTGAGCAACCATCTTGATTTTTATATTAATATGAGAGAAGATTAGACAACTTTAAAGTCAAGTATTAAATGTCAATAGCATACAAATGCTGGATGTTTATTATAAGCAAGCATCAGGTGAGACTAAAGATAAACTTTAGCAATCAAGTGAAAATAGGCACTCAAATTGGCCATTCTATTTATAAGGGAGTGGTCGTACATGCGAGAAATTTGACATTAAACATTGATGGATCACAAATGTCAAACTTCATTCATTGGCAAACATCCAACAATGTTTAATAAAGGATAGTAGAAGTTGAGCGATATATTACGAGCAGTTCGCTTTGTGGTTCTTCTTGCCGAAGAAGAGAGCAAGCGATCGAGAAGATGAGCGTTATGTATTAGTTGTTCGTAGTCATCAAATATCAATTTTGAACAAATGTTGATTAACTATCAATGACAAGTATTAAACAATAGGCAACGATGAGAATCAACATCCTTTGGGGATCAACATCTTAAGGAAAATAACAAGAGGCAACATATATGATTGATAAGATGCATCAAGAAAAACAACAATCATTGATGTTTGTCAAAAGTGGACATCATGCATAACAAGATGAGTACTAAAAGCAAAGAACAAAGATTTGGAAATCTCTATTAATTTCATTTTTTTCTTTTATTGATGAAATTTCGCTTTAAATAGGTAGCAACTAGTCCAATTTATGGATTTCATGAGAGAATATTTGGGTCAGATAATTTGGTTTAAGTTCTTAATAACATATTACCTTAAGAGTTGGTAACATGAATAAAAGCATAATTAAATTTGAGAGAGTAATAATAATAATGCAAATAGATCCGTACTGGCCCAACACTCATATTCTAATAGAGCTATTATTATATGTGGACACCATATGGAAAATCATCTGGTTAAGCGCTCGGTACCGAGCAGTACTTAGCGCGAGTACTAAGCTCGGTACTGAGCATGGTAATTTTTAGAGTGACATGGCACATTTTTATTGGTCTCCGGACACCCTCCAGGCTCCACACAGAATAATAAATCATTCTTCAACAATAAGGCCTACATTTGTTATATTTAAATATGTATAATTTGTATTTTTTAATGGAGGAATATTTATGTCGTTGAGGACATATATTCCTTTAATTACATGTCTGAACTTTGAAGTTTCATCAATCCGGAAGCTCCATTGGTCTCAACAAAACTCTACAAATCTTTTTTGTTACTTATGAGTACAGGTGTAAGTGAGTCGAGTTGATTTTAACTCGGCTCTCTGATGAGCTCGTAAGTCGAGCTTATCGAGCATGTAATTAAGCTCGTTTATTAAATTATCTAGAGTTCGGGCTTATTCTAACTTAATTTGCTAGCTTGTTAGCTAGGTGAGCTACTCAATTTTAAAATATAGTTTTAAAAAATTTTAATATACCCTTTTATTAATAATTTTTTAAGATAATATAAATTTGAGCTTCATAAACGAGTCCAGTCCGAACTTTTCAATTGAATCGAGCTCAAGTTTGTTTTTATACAACAAGTCAAGTTCGAGCTCCGTTTGAGCTCTATAAGAGCTAAACAAGCTCAACTCGATAATGCTACCACTCGACCGACTCGATGACTCATTTACACCTCTACTTAGACATTCAAATTTTATTTAATTCAACTTGAAAGATGAATAAAACTTGGCTAAGATCACTTAATCCTTTATATAAACATGTGAATTAGCCCAATAAAATATGAGCCAACATATAGTAATGACAATAATTTAATATGAATTGAACCAACATTGATGCTTATCAAGCATAAGTTAAGGTGAGCAAGCAACTACATTGTTAATTAGTTGTCATTCTTTAAACGTGCAAGACCAAGAATGGCTCCTCTCCTTGTTTTAATTAAGATCCTCGATTGATGGCTGACCTAAATATTTTATTTTTTTTTTAATTATAACTAATATTTTATTTACAAGTTTTCAACTAAACTTATCTATAAAGGAACGTTCTTAGAATAAAAAATAGGGAATTTTAAAATTTAGGTGTTGCAAACTATCTAGTTTTGACTGCATTCTTTTTCCACTGCAAGCTGATTGTACTGTCGTCGCCAGCCATCATCATCATTTTCTTTTACATTATATTCATTTTATTTCAAGACCAAATGAATAATTTAGTCTACATTCATCCAAAATTGATAATAAAATTTCAATCCTTATCTATCTATTTTTATCAAATTCTTAATAATTTTATCGTGCCATCTACAAATATACGAAAATTCTTATTTATTTTTTGAATGGATATTCATTTTGTAATTAAGATAAAATTTGAATTTCAACGAAATATATTTATATTCTATGTTGTTAAGCTTAAAAAAAAAAAAGAAAGAAAGATATTGGACGGAGTCCACATAGTTTCCAAAATGACTTTGTTCTCAAGCCAAACGAGTTGGCCAAGTTCAAAGCACAGTTAGGCAAATTTTCTACAAAATAATTAGCACTAATTAAACTGTTAACATGCGATTAATTCAAATTTCAGTCGCACGTACGTGTTTGGCTAAGACATCTAATACACGCTTTCTTAGTGATTTACTTGGTACAAATCCTTTTAGTAGACAAGTCTATAAAAACACAAATCATCTTTGCCACAATAAGAACAACAGTAAAGCCAGAGATTAACTAACTGCTAATCTCTTCAATTAGCTTCATAATCACCCTTCTTAGCTTTACTGAATAAGATTTCCAAAGCTTAAGCTGATCAACAGCGTTGAATCAATGGCGAGCAACTTCGAAATCTCCTCTCCTCGCTCTCAAGGTAGTCTTGTTACAGTTCTAAGCATAGACGGAGGAGGGGTAAGAGGAATTATTCCAGGAATCATTCTTGCCTTTCTTGAATCCAAGCTACAAGTAAGAAATTTTTTTTTTCTCTAATCATCTGCTTAATTATGAGTTAATTTGTTTTCTTTTCTTAAACTTTTTGAAGTATAATTAATTAAGAGAGGGGGTTGGGTTATTACAGGAGCTTGATGGAGAAGAAGCAAGGCTTGCAGACTATTTTGATGTGATTGCTGGAACAAGCACCGGTGGTTTAGTGACCACAATGCTAACTGCTCCTAATAAGAGCAATCGGCCAATGTATTCAGCCAAAGATATCAAAGATTTCTTTTTAAAGCAATCGCCTAAGATCTTTCCTCAAAATGGGTTAGTTGAACCATAAGTACTTAGGCTTTATTTAGGATGACTTTCTTACTGCTTTTTAAAATAACTTTCTAATAACAGTAAGAAAACTGTCACAAACAAAACTTTAATTTTGTCATTTGGGACTTTATTATTAAGAGATTGTTCATAAAAACTGTATCTAATATTCTACAAATTGAACTCTTTTTCAGTCTACAGAGTTTAATCTTATGAGTGAAAGTTTATTAACATATCATTTAGGTTTTATTTGGGACGGCTTTCTTATTGCTTCTTAAATCAATTTTTCAGTATAAAATTTTTAATTTTTAAATTAAAAAGTTGTTTTAAGAAATAATAAAAAAACCATCTCAAATGAAGCTATAATTATCGATATGATGCTAAGCTTTGTACTCTCATATATTTTAACAATCTATTTTAACTAAACTCTAGCTTATTTTTATGCTTATTAGTAGCAGGTTAAAAGCGCAGGTTGCAGGAAATACAGCCACATATTTCAGAAAAGAAACACAATAAGAAAGATAAATTAATTTCATGTTTTTTTTTTTTTTTTTTTGGTTTTACTGATATAGAAACAAATTAAAATGCAGCGGCTTGGGGTTATTTGGCTCAGCTAGGAGCATTTTCAGTGCAATTTCTGGGCCTAAATATGATGGAAAGTACCTACACTCTCTGGTTAAAGATATTCTTGGAGATACAAAGCTTCATCAAACTCTAACCAATGTAGTTATCCCAACTTTTGATATTAAGCTCCTTCAACCCACAATCTTCTCCTCATTTGAGGTAAATTTATACTAATTAATCTATAGTTAAATTTCTGAATTTATACAGACTTTGCTTGCCATGAATATTGTGAGCAAGAACATTTTCCTGGAAAGCCAAGATTACTTTCCTATAAATCCAGTGGAATACAGCAAGTTTCTTGTACTTTCTGTTGGTACTGGATCAGCCAAGGCAGAAGAGAACTACAATGCAAAAGATGCAGCTAAGTGGGGAGTGCTTCGATGGCTTTATAACAATGGTGACACGCCAATCATCGACATATATTCACAAGCAAGCGCAGACATGGTTGATATCATGACTTGCATTCTCTTCAAAACTCTACATTCAGAGAAAAATTATCTTCGCATTCAGGTAAAAAGAAGAAGAAGAGAAGAAGCTCTAATATTTGGTTTAAGTAGTTTTAAGAAAGAGATTAATTTGTTTAAAATTGTGATTAAACAGGATGACACATTGATGGGGAGCACATCATCAGTGGACATCTCAACGACAGAGAACTTAGAAGAGTTGGTGAAGATTGGAGAGAATTTGATTAAGAAGAATGTGTCGAGGGTGAATATAGAGACTGGGATATATGAGCCTGTCAAAGGTGGAGGAACTAATGAAGAAGCCTTGATTCACTTTGCACACTTACTTTCAATGGAAAGGAAGAGAAGAATTAATGGTACAAAAATGGCAGCCGCTGCTTAACATGTTATCCTTCATTAGTTTGCTTGTTGTACTTTCTTAGTCAAAAAAATTTAATCTTTTTACTAAAAATCCGGTTTAAGAAGCCCTAAGAAAGCCATTTCAAATAAAGCCTTGGGCATGTTAAAGAGCATGTTAGCTTCGCATCCTCTAAGGACGTGCAATTTTATCTTTATTAACGTGTAGACCCCGTGGGTTTTATCTTAAAAAAAAAAACATGTAAGATTAATTGTAATGCATGATTCCTTTGAACGTAGCAGATCAATTCATATAATATATAAATGTGATTTCTAATGCAAGCAAGTCAAAAAAGCTAATTATGATCATCAACAGTGGCAGAGCCATAAATTTTATTCTGATGGGCCTAATTTAAAATAGTTAAATTTGTCATCTCATTTGGAATGTTAGAATATATTAAAACAGTTCTGTTTTTTTTTTTTCTCATTATTATATCCAAGAGGAGAATGCAAATAGCATGGCCTTTAGAGGTTATAAGACATAAACATCGACCACGGGCGGTCTTTGTTTGGGGGCGCGCGAGACACGAGAGAAAGAAAAAATGAAAATCGTGCTCGAGGTCATGAGTCGTGAGAGAGAATCAAATGGGGAAAAAATCATTGATGTTTTTCATGTGTCCAAAAAAAGATGTTGGTGACTATTTTGGATTAATAAATAATTTAAAAATGAAGAATTACAAAAATTAGAGCAGGTTCCCTCGTTGGCGAAATTTTTGCTCTGTTAAGCAATTAAAACAATCAACTTTAAGCCCCTTTAGACTTTTAGTTTTAGCTTCAGTCATATTTTTAGAGGAGATCTCTCAAACTTGTTGACCAAAATCTATTTTCATCATTCTGTTAGTTATGAAAAGTCTTTCATGCCTCTCTCTTTCAATATTTTATCCGGACCATCAATAAATGACCCGACATAGCAACTTAATATAGACTCGACACAAAAAATTCAGATTCGAGTTCACAAAATTAGTTTTTTTAGTTGTGTTTGGTTCCAAAATTCTGAATTGTTCAATTATTTATTGAGTTTGGATTGAATCGAAAAGCTGATTTTAATTAAGCATGTCACCAATAGCACATGAGAGTGAGTCGATGAGAATTAATGGTGCAAAAATGATCACTCGAAATCATATGTTTTATCATGAAGGATATTTAAATGTTATATATTAAAATTTAAAATATATTCTGATTAAAATTGGGTTAGGACATCCTACCCAATTTTAATCTATTTTTTAATTGCATTTATTCATATAAAAATAATTATATATAATTTAATTATCCAGCGGATTTCATTAATATTGTTTTCTAAAGTGATAATATAGAAAAATATACAGCGGTGAATTAACAAAAAAAAGGTTCATACTTAATATAATTATTTAATAATTTGTTAAAATATTGTAAATAGTCAAGAAAAAAATAAGAGCAGAAAAGCCAGCGGCCATTATTTAAGAGGGGGCGTCGCACTCAGAAGTACAGAATGCTGATTGCCAGCTTATTAATCCACATTACTGCTTTTATATTTAATTTTTTATATTTAAGTATGTATATACTTTTAAATATAAAAATTAATATTAAATTTTTTGGTTAAATATGTAATTAAAATTATATAAACATTTTAAGAATATAATATTTATTCTACATGTTTATATAAAATATTATTAAATATTTAATTAAAATTTTAACTTAAATGTTAACAGAAAATATAAAAGCAAAATATTTTAAATATTTAATCAATCGCTATAATGTTAACAATTTAATTAAAACTTATAACATATTAAATTAGGATTTTTTTAATACTAATCAAGTTTTTTTAGTAATTATCATTAAATAAAAAAAATATATACAAATATTAAACATAAAAAATTGAATATTAAACTATTCCTTCTTAAATTAAAAATACTTGCTTGTAAAATCAAACTTCTCTCTACTTGTTTATAATCAGATTTTTTTTATCAAACACTAAAAATAATATATTTCTATATTTCCCTAAAAACACGCTAATCTAATAATCTAATTACCATTTTCTTAAGAAAATATTAACTAAATTAGCATTTTTGTTCTTTTAAAATATTTTTATAATCATACATTTTTTACATAATTAATTTTTATTTAAGCTCCTATTTAATTTTCTGTGTTAGTTTAATTATATGTATAATAAGTGTTTAAAACAATTAATAAGATAAATAAAAAAGTATGGCTATTATATCTCTTGATGGAAATGTTCTTATGCTTCTATTATGAGCCACCATCTACTAATAGCTTTCTTTGTTGGTTAAAATTCATTTAAAACCCTAAACTGTGAGAAAATGGCTGACATTCGTTGAAATTGGATCACTCATTATCCCTATTTGGGTTTCTTTTACTAATCTGAGACTGCATCTCTTTGCCCCTAGGATTCTCCATGAACTTGGTTCCATGTTCGGTGGACCCCTGAAAATTGATCAGGCTACCTCCTCTGGTAGGCGGATGTCGATTGCACGTGTCTTGGTGGAATTGGATGTTACCAAAGTTTTTCCTGATAATGTTTGGTTGGCTCTGAGGGCTTGGGTTATATCCAAATGGTTGAGATGGAGCCTTTTCCATTTTATTGATCTTACTGTAAGTCTTTGGGCCATTTGAAGCATGAATGCCCACTTCTTCATCCCCATTTGCCCCGTGTTCCGGAGGAGGTCGTTTCTCCTATAGTTGAGCAGTCTGTTAAGGGTAATTGTTTGGCTCCAATTGGTCAGGTTTGTGATTTACCTGTTTCTTTGCCTCCTGGGGGTCCTGTTGTGTCGGATATTGGTATCGGTGCTTTAGCTGATGTGGTTTATGATCCTGTTGAGCATGAGTCTATTCGAGGTGATTTAGTTATTCCTAATCCTATGTGTCAGTCATTGTCTCTGGTGGGTATTGGGGTTGAGGGTGTTGATCCGGTTGGATTTACTGCGCATTCTAATGCTGTTGTTTCTTCTGTTACTCCTCTTTCTCCTGTTGTTTTGGTGGATTCGATTGATGTGTTGGAATTTCCTATCCAGCTTGTTAATGTCAGTGAGGTGGGTGTTTCTTACCCCGATCTCTCCCCTGTTGCCTGTATTAATGGTGTTTTGGTGGATTCCGGTGTTGTGTATGTTGTTGTTTCTCCGAATGTACCCCATGTCATTGTGTCTGTGAATGATATAAATTGTTCTGTTAATCTTAATGATAGTCCTATTTATGGTGGTGGGGCGGAGTTGTCTGTTGAAAATTCTGCTTTTTTAGTTGATAGTGGTGTTAGAGCTTTGATTGTTGTTGTGGAAGCAAGTGTTGTGACGCAACTAGTGCATGTGTCTATTTCTGTCATTTCAAATGTTAATTTGTTAACCAGTGTTGTTAAAGATTATGTTCGGTGGCAATATGATTGGTTGCATGATGACATGACAATGGATAGTGGGGAAGATTTTATTGATATTATCTTGGAAACAGGCTCGCTCGATAATTATGGGAGGCAACATAAATGAAAAACCAAGAAGTATGACTTTTTTATTTTGGAAGTGTTTTGACTTTCTTATTTTGGAAGTTTGTTTCTATTTCGGTTTTTGCTACTTTGGTTGTGATGATGGATTTAACGGTATGGACGATGAGAAAGCAGTTTTGCTGCTGCGCCTTGAATGGCCAGGATTGGTTGGCACCCTTGGTGGCTCGTTTTTTGGCAGCTTCTCGGCTTGGATGTTTTGTCTGTCCTCCTTAGATGGCCCCTCCATGGCAACTAGTTGTCTGTCTGAGTCCGAGATTTTCTGTTTGTGCCTATCTAACTCTAATTTTGTCTCTCTGTTGTTGTTTTATTTTTCATTGATTGTATTCTTTTTTGATGTGGCCCTGTTTGGGATTCTTTGTTGTATCTTTATCTTGAAATGGATTTTAATTTGCTTTAAAAAAAAATTCAAGGCCAGTGATGGTTCAAAACTTAAACCTTTTGTTATTTTTTTTTAATTATAAACTTTTAATGCGACAAATAATAAAAAAAATTAATTAATATGATATTTGAATAATAATTATAAGATAATTACCTAATACTATAAAATGTCACTCAAATTTATTTTTTTATAAGATAAAATAATATTATCATGTATCTGTGATCAAATATTTTTATTTTCTTATCATATTTTCTATAATGATCCTAAGATAGAAAAATCTATCAGATAGTCTGGCTGAATTTAAATGCGAGCATATGGAAGCACCTACATTTAATTCTTTATACCTCTTCTCATAGAAATCTATGAAAGTTTTTGTCCTTTATCTCTCGCTCTCTCCACTTCTTAAATTCCTCGTAAAAATAATATAACAACTCTCAACCATCATCATTAAAGCAACTAGATAGGCGAATTCAAGGAACTTTTATTAGGTCCGGTGTAAGGACGGAACGTCGGGTCATCGGGTCAGAGAAAAAATCCCGTCAAAAAATTCGGTATTTGCTCGGTATTGCTAGGTATTATTTAATAATAACGATGAATATCGTTCTGTGAAGATCAATACCGAGTTATATCGAGCTATACCGAGCAATACCGAATTATACCGAGTTTTTTCTAGGAAAAACTCGGTACAACTTTTGTATAACTCGGTATTGCTCGGTATAACTCGGTATTGGATCTTCACGTGATGGTATTCCTTGTTATTGTTTGATATTGCTCGGTATTTCTCATTTTTTGGCACGATTTGGCCTCCGACCGGACGTTCCTCTACGTCCGGTCGGAGGACGTAATAATTGTTCGAATTCAAGAAAGTTTTAATTGGAGAAAATAATTGCGGGTCTTGTACTTATGAGATTAATTGCTGATAGGCTCATTGAGGAATTAGCTATGCCGCCATGCACCTCTAATGAAATATGAGCGGCTAGATATCTCGTTCCAAAAAAACTATTTTAGTATTTTTTATTTATTTAATTTATCTCCGAGAATTCTGACATATTAAAATTAATATTTTATAACATATATTCTGCAAGAGTCGTGAATCGTGATGAAATGGAATGAGTAGAATATAATAAAAATTTATTGTTTTTAACCTTATTAGTTCATTAAATGTGCCTCGTAATGCAAAAATATAAATTTTAATATAATTTAATGTGCATCATTTGGACTTGTTCAAAAGAGATGAGATGAATCATTCACCTCTCTATTAAAAAATAGAACACAACTTGCCAGTAGTTTAGTTTTTTTTTTTTTTTGCAGTTGAATTTGAATATGTTGATTTTGCTGATAGATTTAATATTTTAAGAAAAATAAATAAAAATTTCTCAATATAAAAATTAATGTGAGTATATTTAAATTTAGTATTTTTAAAAATATATTTGATTTTTTTATTAAAAAAAACTAATATGACAGTCTCAAATTGGAGAACTTATTAAATGTGGAGTTGGGATGCATTTGGACTTAGGGGCAGAATCAATCTTAATTTTTAGGGTGGGGAGAACTTATAAGTAAAAGTATAAAGATTTTTTTTTTTTTCAAAAATTTTCTTGCAATCAAAATTTATACCGGGGGCGCTGTCCCTTGATCTTTATTTATTCATATCATTGATCGTTGTACGCTTTGTAGATATATCGGGGGTCCAAGGGGGGCAATGCCCCCTGACAGAGTTTGACCTGTTCGGTCAAGTGGTGGGGTCATGGGACAGTGCCCCTACGTGGGTTTTATCTTTGAATTCTCTTTACTATTTCTCTTCTTATTTGGTTCATCATTCTCTAACAATAACACATCTACACAATGTGTTTAATTATGCTGAGGCAATTACCTAAAGACCAAAGTATTTTATAACTTTTAATGAAGTCAATCGCCCGAAAATTCTTATAATAAAAACTAAAAAATAGATGCAATTGAACAAATTATCCAAAGGATCATATAATAAAAAATTGTTATTTTAGTGGGGATAAATTACCTGTGCTTAAGGTGGATCCACCCCTATTTTGACTGCAATGAAATTAAATCACATGGCTTTTATACAATATGTGAATTATGCACATCCTAGATACGGGTTCTACACATAATATGTATAAATTACGTGATTTGATTTCATTGAAATCCAAATACAAGCTATATCCGAACTCCGCACGAAATAACTTGTACTCAAACTCAGGTTATAACTTTACTTGCTATGGCTTCAGGCCAGCTATCATTGACTTGCACCATTAATTACAAGAAGAAAAAAAAGTTATAACCTACAACTACTTCAGCTAGGCATAATTACGGATAATATAATTTAGGTCAACGTCATCCAACCCCTCACATTCTTCTCTTCAACAAGAAAGCTCTACTATAAATATTGGGAATTCATGAGTTAATTACAGCATATCAGAAATCATTTATAGCTACTAATTATCTTTTAATTAAAGCTTTGCATCAATGGCGACAAAGGAAGATAGCTCCTCTTCGCCCTCACCCAAAGCTTCTCCTAGCTTTGCTGGTCTCACACAGATTACTGTTCTAAGCATAGATGGAGGAGGTGTGAGAGGAATTATTCCAGGAACCATTCTTGCTTTTCTTGAATCCAAGCTGCAGGCATGTTGCTAAACTCATGTAATTAGCTTCTTAATCATTTAACATTAATGTCTTTCCAGCCGTCAAAGGGAGATTTACAAGTTGTTTTCATATAGAAAAGATCCTTCAACAATCTTAAGGGGCTCTTTGGATACAGGATTTATGCAGAATTTATGCTAAATCCTGTTTGGCCAAACAGGATTTAGGGATAAATCCTTCTTTAACATATTTATTAAATTTGAGAGTTTGGCGGATTTACGAGATTTGGCCGAAGAAGGGCGTGAATGGAAGAAAGATGGCTACCTTCGCAACAAGAAAGCTTCCATCGTCGTCGTTACTTTCGATCGAACAAACGAACTAGGAGGAGGTCAGACTTCGGATCCGACTAGAAGAAACATCGTCGAAGGAGTTATTTAGCCACTCCTTCAAATTAACTCTGTTTGTCATGCCAAGGAGAAATTATTAAGTGCTCAGTCCCACGTTAACATAACTTATATTTAAATGAACTAACCGTCTTAATTATATAACTTACTAATTATAATTAGAATTTATATATAACTTATATTTAAAATACAAATAAAAATTAAAATTCAAATTAAAGTTGATTTTTTTAATGAACTAACCGCCTTAAATTCTAAGTTACATTGTCTAAGGCTCCACAAAATTTAACGGGATTTAATATTTTTCTTATCAAACAATTTTCAGGATTTAATAAATCTTACTAAAGTTAAATCCAACTTGTTGCCAAACAGTCCCTAATAGTTCCATTCATTTTTTGCTAAAAAATGAATTAATTGCAGGAGCTTGATGGAGAGAATGTAAGGATTGCAGACTACTTTGATGTGATTGCAGGAACAAGCACTGGAGGCTTGGTCACCACAATGCTAACTGCTCCAAACAAATCTAATCGTCCCCTCTATTCAGCCAAAGATATCAACGACTTCTATCTAAAGAACTCACCAAAGATCTTTCCTCAGAAAATGTAAGCATGTAAGTTATAGAAGCTTTGATTTCATCAAGGATTGATTAGCTAATTGTTTATATACAAATGAACTGTTGCAGGGCAGGATTATTTGGCACGACAAGTAATTTAGTTAGTGAATTTGCTGGGCCTAAATACGATGGGAAATACCTCCATTCTCTAATTAAAGGCATTCTTGGAGATACAAAGCTTCATCAAACTCTAACCAATGTTGTCATCCCAACTTTCGATATCAAGCTCCTTCAACCCACTATCTTCTCCTCATTCGAGGTACGTACTATTGATTTAGGCTTCATTTGGGACTTCTTCTTGCTTCTTAAAATAGCTTTTAAGTAGAAAGCTGCTTTAAGAAGCAATAAGAAAGTCATCCCAAACAAATTCTTAATTAATATCTGGCTAATTAGCCATCATTAATTATTAATCTCAGTTTAATTTGTTTTATTTATGTATAGGTAGAAGCCACACCTTTAAAGGATGCTAATTTATCAGATATCTGCATTGGCACTTCAGCTGCACCAACTTACTTACCTGCTCACTACTTTGAAACTAAAGACTCAAAAGGCAAAACTCGAAGCTTCAATCTTGCTGATGGAGGACTTGCAGCAAATAATCCTGTAATTATGCTTAAACATAAATTTTACTCTATGCATTTAGACTTTTTTGGGATGATTTTCTTACTGATTCTTAAAACAGTTTTTTAATATAAAAATATACTTTGAAAAGTAATTAAAAAGCTGTCCCATACCTAAGCCTTGGCTTATTAAGCAAAGTAATATAAATCAAACTATTTTGTTTGTATTCAAGTCATTAATTTATTGAGCCGAATATGATTAAACATGCGCAATGAGTTTTTTCGATAGCCCAACTAATAATTAACCACTTGTTTGTAAATATACAGACTTTGCTTGCAATAAATATGGTGAGTAAGAGCATATTCAAGCAACTGCAAGAAGATTTCCCAGTAAAACCAGCTGAATATAGCAAGTTTCTTGTGCTATCTCTTGGTACTGGAGCAGCCAAACTGGAAGAGAAGTACGACGCAAAAAGTGCAGCAAAGTGGGGTGTTCTTCCATGGCTATATCTCAATGGCCATACACCCATTATTGATATGTACTCTCAAGCAAGTGCAGATATGGCTGACATACTAACATCCATACTCTTCCAAACTTTGCATTCTGAGCAAAATTATCTTCGCCTTCAGGTAATTTTTGAAAAGAGATATAGGCTTCGTTTGGGACGGCTTTCTTATTGTTTCAGCTTTATGAAACAGTAAGAAAGCTGTCCCAAATGAAGACGTAGTTTGATTTTGATTGTTATATTAATGAGAATTGACTTGCAGGACGATACACTGAGTGGAAACTCAGCATCTGTGGATATATCGACTAAGGAGAACCTGGAGGGGTTGGTTAAGATAGGAAATAATCTGTTGAAGAAGCCAGTTTCAAGGGTCAATATAGAGACCGGAAGATATGAGCCTGTTGAAGGCGAAGGAACAAATGAGGAAGCTCTTATCCGATTTGCGAAGTTGCTTTCAGATGAAAGGAAGAGGAGGACTAATGGCGCAAAGTAGGATGATTTTTTCTTGATGTTTTGAATAAGTGAGAAGATCTGAGGTGACAGATATGTGGTGAATAAATGTCATTTTCCTCTAATGAATGAGTAGTTAAAGTAATGATATTATTTTAATCCTTCAATTATCAAACTTGTCTTTTTTGTTACAGTACAAAGACTGCACTTATATTTCTTTTTTTTGTTAAATATCTTCAAAAGATAAGACATGGCTAACTTGTCTTATGCATGACAAGACATGTGTCATACTTATTTTATATGTCACATGGTCACATGACATATAAAAAAAAATAGTTAGAATAAATTATTTGTGAATTAGAAGTTCATTCTCTCAAGTTAATGATGTAGATTTTATTTGGTATAATTTTTTACTTAAGTAAATATTTAATATAAAAAATTTTAAATTTTGAAATTTTTATACTAAAATTTTATCTTAAAATGTAATAAGAAAATCGTCTCAAATAAAGCCTTCACTTGCTAAGGACAATTTTTAGAATAAAATATAGACATATTTGAGTTTTTTGTTAAGGCCAAATTTTATAAGGGAGTAATATTATTTTCAAAATTAATAAAAGGAGTATTAATTAATTAAAATTTAGAAAAGAACAAATACGTTATTCAATTTGACGTATTATTCATATAACAAATAGAGAGAGGGTATGCGTCATTTTAAATGGCGTATTACTCACATAAAACTTATAAGAGAGAGAGGGGAGAGAGAGAGGGGCACGTAAGAGGGAATAATGGCAGCGGGAGAGAGAGGGTAGATGGCAGGGTATGCGCCTAAAGGCCGAATTTCAAAAAGGAGCATAGTTTGTGTGTAACTAAGCAAAAAAAAGTGTAATTTTTAAATAATTTAAAAATGAAAAAATACGCTAAATAATTTGGTGTTTTTTGTAGTAAACATAATTAATTAAGAATACGCCGAATTGTTTGACTTTCTCTCTAAAAAATGTCATATATTTAGACGTATTCTTAAAAAACGCCAAAAATAAGAGGGTATTTCTCATTTTGTTGTGCCGGGAGGAGAGAGAGAGACCAGGAATAAGGGGCAAATTATTGCATCCGGTCACCTGACATCCGGACAACCAATCCGGATGCGCCACATCACTCAAATACATCGGGACCCAGTGTATTTTGCTGATGTGGCGTGTCTGGATTGGTGTCCGGACGTATCCGGACACCGGACGCAATAATTTGCCGGAATAAGGAGAGAGAAATGTGGGGTGAGAGAAACAGACATAAAATATGTTTTATAAAGTTATAAGGTTATTTAAATTAACTTACAAAGTTTTTAATTTTAATTTATAATTAGATAAAGTTATAAAGTTATTAATTTTGATTAATAATTATAACTATATTAATTTATAAATTAATAAGTTTATAACTTAATATAATTATAAATTTAATTAGTGTTATATCATCAAAAAGGTATCTTGACCGGGCAGAAATCTCGAGGCAAAATGAAGTTAGAAATTTCAAAAATAAAATCTAAGATGGTCTGCACTCCGATTTAAACAAACTTAAAGTCGAACTAATCTTCTCGATGAGACGAACCCAACGACACCAAATTCGACTCAATCTGAGCCCAAATGGGTTCAAATTGAAAACTCGAAAAAAATTTTGAACTTGAAATTTTTATATTAAAAAATATATTTTAAAAAAATAATAAGAAAATCATCCCAAATAAAACCTTCACTTGCTAAGGACAATTTTTAGAATAAAATATCGACATGTTTGAGTTTTTTTTTTATTAATATTTTATAATTAAAATTAAAGAAAATAAAATATTGAAGTTTTATAAATATTATACCAGGGGATAATATCTTATACTGTTATGTAATTCTTGAAAAGAAGCTTGAGCTTTCTTAGAGAAAGAGAGGGAGGGAGAGGAAGCACAGGGATATACCTAACAGGATCAATAGGGCTTATTAGAATGGCCTCTTTATATCAGCCTATAATATCTATTTATAGGCATTTACATATGATGTGGTGTCTATGACGATCAACATAATCTGAAACCGAACCAATTTCTAACAATCTATACATTTAAAGATTTATTTATGACAGCTTTCTTACTGTTTTGCTTTTCAGACTCCAATTGATAGCAGTTGTTCTTTTTTGCTATTTTTTGTTATTTTAAAGAAATTTTTATGATGACAAACTGTTTTTTATAATTAGATTTACTAATATGCAGTAACTTTAAGAAAGCAGTTCCTTGATTTTTTTAAAAGAGCATATTTATAATTTCTTTCATAACTTTTAAAAAATTATTTTTCCTACAACAGCTTCACATTCGTATCTAAAAAAATGTTGTTATCTCAAATGAAGCCGGAATTCTTTAACTTTTAAAATTGCAAGATCTTGATGGAGAGGAAACAATGCTTTAAAAATTCGATACGTCCGAATGAAGCTCAAGTACAAAAGGAAGTAGTAATATAGAGCCTACAAATAAGAGAAATTATTCTGTGCGGACACTGGGCGGTCCGGAGACTAATTAGAACGCGCCACATCACCCGGTACACAACGGTACTGAGCACCGACACCAAGCAAAAAGTGTCGTTACGCATTCTGATTGATCTCCAGGCGTCATCCGAATCTGCCCAGAATAATTTTTCAGCAGATGAAGATGCTCCAAGTCATCCATAAATCTCAGAAGGGATGAGGTAAGAACTGATATCTATTATTGACTAGATGATGGTAGCAACATCAGTGATGAAGATGTATCTATGAGCACTTCCTTTATGACAGTAGGAAAACTATAACAAGAATTGAAGAAGTATCAATAATATTATTGAAAATATTTTTTTTAATATAAATTTAAAGTTTTATTTGGGACAGTTTTTTTATTGCTTTTTATACAAAACAACTGCTTTAAAAAGCATTGAAAAACTATCCCAAATAAGGCCCAAGTACGTATAGTACTAATTTAAATTAAAATTTAAATGTATTTTAAGTTAATCGAGCAGCTTAACGAGTTTTCAAGTCGAGCTAGCTTGTGCTCGAGCTTAAGCTTGTTTAGTGTTCCAGCTTGAACTCGTGACTCGATAAGCTCGACTTGTAAGATCGTTAATGAGTCGAGTTTGAGTCGGCTCGACTCACTTACACCATATTATGAGGCATATAAAATTAAATTTCTCTATTAAAATCATGCAATTCCAATCAAAATTAAAGGACTAATCAGTACAATTACAAGTAATGAAGTTTGAATCAACTAAAGTGATGATCATGAAAGTTATAGATAACCAAGCTTTGTAAAGTTATATGTTGATTCACAATTTATGAATCATAAAACAACTTAAGGAGTTCAAATCAATGAAATGCTGATAGTGAAAGTGGGAGTGAAACAAACAACTAATCCATCCACAAAATAAAACTCAAATAATTTCAATAAAGCTTAGTTATGAGAGCAACAATTTCTATTTATAATTTATTTAAGGTTTCATTTGGGATAACTTTTTTAAAGTATTTTTTTAGCACAACAATTTCTAATTAAAAAAATATTGTAAAAAATTATTTTAGAAAACAGTAAAAAAGCTATCCCAAACGAATATTTCGTTTAAGATGACATTTTTAGTGTTTTTTAAAGCAATTTTTAAGTACAAAATTTTAATTTTATACTAAAAAGCTGATTTAAAAAAACTATTCCAAACGGAGCCTAAGGGACAGCTTTTTTACTTGTTCTTAAAGTAAATTTTAGTTAAAATTTTTAATTTTTATACTAAAATATTATTTTAAGAAGCAGTAATAAAGCCGTCCCAAACGAAGCCTAAGTCTCTAAGAGCATCGTTGTGGTCCTCTATTAGCTACAAATTGAATCCACAATTTAAACAAATGGCTCAATCTATGAAACTTTAACTCATAAATTAAGATCAATGTAAATCAATATATTTTATAATTATTTTTTAATCAAAATTCAATTTTTAATATAATTAAAAATAAAAACAACAATTTCCAATAATTCAATTTATTTTAAAGAATTATAATCGATTTAATTACTTTAAAAAATTATTTTAATTAATATTTTAAAATAAATAAACAGAACAAGTGAAAATTTTGTAACTTACTAATCGAAGTATATATATATATATAAATCGAATTTAATATAATTTATGAAAAATATCCTCAACATAATAATTTTGAATCACAAAATTTATTTGGTTTTTCATTTCAAATAAAAAAATAAAAATTTTTCCCAAAACTTGGAGTGTTGAAATGTCATCCCACGGACATTGGAACATACGTCTGAAAAGCGAAATTCCATTTGTACCCTTTTCGTCCACCTCGCTCCCCATTATTCCATAGCGGTGGGTGAAGAATCATTTCTGGACAGTGGAGAGTCTGGAGACTGACGAGAGTTGAAGCCAGAAAAGAAAAATTGGTAATCGGAGCGCCATTGCCGGGCTGAAGATCTCACGTTAATGTCTAATCTCCGTAAGCTCGCTTCTCTTTCGTACGCATCTTGTATATAAGCTCTTCTTCGTATTAAATAAACGAGAATCACTTTCTATTGCTAGGGTTTTTTTTTCCTTTAAAAATGCGACAACTCTAGTTGTTTTAATCGTGAAAAGTAAAGTTGAATCTTCTTGGTTAAGTTATTTTCTGTTAGGTTTAGAGATTTTATGGATTTTTTTTTTCTTTCAATACTTTTTTGAGTTGCTTGCACATGGGGGGAATTTTGCTTCGGGTCCTCAGTGTAGGGATGGTGCTGCCCTGCGGGTCCTCTGCAATTTGTGAACTAGCTGGAGCATATTTCGTCTTTTGCGTGGATTTGGTTGGTTTGCAACTGGTTTTGGTTGGTAGGTGAGGTTTCTGGTTTTGCTCGTAAGCGGTTCGAGAACTTTTTTGCTTCCGATCCGTTCACGTTGAGTGGTTTTGAGCGTTTAAATGACTTCTGCTAAGTGGAATGGGTAGCTATTTTAGGATCGATTGCGGGTTAAGTCGGATGTATGGCTAGAATAACTCGCATGGTTAGTGCTTTCTTTTCTTCTCGTTAAATTGATTCGTGATTTCAATGCTGGTTCATTTACTTGTTGCTAAGTAATGGGGAAAATGAATGGGCGTTGTGTGACTAATTTCTTTTAGGTAATTTATATTTTCTTCAAGTTATGCTGTTTTTGTTTCTAACTTAGAGCTGCATCATGAGGAATACCTAAGCAACCTCCATTTTTTTAGCTTCGCAAGGCTAATTCTGATGCTTGCTGCTTTTCTTAGGAGGCTGGTTGTCTTTTGTGATTATCTGCCATTCAATTTTTTTTCTGGGAATATTTTTACTTGTATTCCCTTCCACATTTCTTTAACTTTTGGATGAACCTTGTGCCTAGCATTAAAGATGTGGCGCAGAGATCATTAAATAATGAAGGGACACTTCTCATGAGTTTCATGATCGTGAAACTGTTTGTTTGTTTAGAAACTTTTCAAGTGCGGTAGAATGCAAAATATGAATGCTAAGTTGAAGATAGCTTTAATTATCACTCCAGGAAGGATGCAAAATTGCAAAGTTTTCCAGGAGAGTAATTTGCTTATTCTTCTATTTTTCTTTCCATGATAATTGAGGAACTGAGACATTTGGCATTTTCTTATATGGATCAATTATCAATCTACAGAGAAAACAATGCATGCCACCCATCATCTTTTGTATTCTTTACTTTTGTGCTCTTCACTTGGGATATCTCATCATTAGTAACTCATCTGTATTTGTGCAAGTGACTTGTTTAAGTTTGATGTGGTTTTGGTGCATATTTCTGGTTTCTTAATTGCTTTTTCTTACTTTGTTGGTGCAGTATTTCTATGCCTATCTTCTTCCTATTAGAAGAAATTATATGCTGGTTTTGGTTATTAATACTTAAATGGAAGATATTGTATTCCGCTGTGCATCACCAACTTGCTCATAAGCAAGTTAACTGTTGGAAGAGCACTTCGTTTCTTCAAGGTTTCCTGTTTAATGTTAAAGCACTTGGAAGTGGGCATATATCTCACTTTATATGCTAACTTTTCTTCCAAATCTGTTAGTCTACTTTGATGGCTCTGCCCTGCCTGGATGTGCAAGGAGAAGGTGATTCTGACAGAGATCCTTTTCTGATGGAGCATTCAGTTTATTATAATGAACATGAGCACAATCATGTTATTGATGTAACAATTGGTGGTTCTACTTCAGCATCAGTTACTCAAGGCGAGCATAATGAATCTCCTGAAATGCACAATGAAGATAGGCCCTCAACTAACGGCCAAGCTGCTGCCTCTTGGTTATCTTCATCACCAACCACTACCTCTAGGGGTGCTCCTCGTAGAGGAAGAGTTGAAAGTCTTGGTCAACGTCACAGAAATCCTCTCAATTCTGGCTTGTGGATTTCAGTTGAACTGGCTGCCAATGTGAGCCAGATTGTAGCAGCTATTGTGGTTTTATCTTTGTCCAGACATGAGCATCCTCGAGCTCCATTATTTGCTTGGGTCATTGGTTATACGGTAGGCTGTTTTGCTATTCTTCCTCATCTCTGGTGGCGATACATTCATCGGAACTATCACAGGTCTGGCCGAGAATCAGCAGAATCACATCAGCATTCTTTTCGGAATAATGCTACTGAATCTGTAGCATATGCTGATGCTTCTTTCACACAAGCTATGGAAGGAAGTTTTAGCCGTGGTACCACTACACTCTTACGTTTGGGTCAAAATTTTGTATTGACTAATTCAAGGTATTGATGGCTATATGATAATGTTTTGAACATCTAATATGCATCTCTGAATATTCTCTATCGAGTTGTTTGGCAATATGAAACACCAGTAATCTTCATTATTCGAATTGCATCTTTGTGGGATATGTTTGAAATTGTTGCATAGAGTTTTTTTGAAACACCAGATCAGTGGAGAAAAAGGAGTAAAATCAGGTCATAGAGCTAGATGTTGGATCTTGATATTTAATTGTGAATGTTTCATGAATAATTAGGTGGATTTCAATAGAAAGTTTGCATATTCGATGTAGATTGTTGGTTCCTTCTTTACATTATTGTGATTATTCAGTTTATGGTGTCCAAGGCCTCCCCTAAATGTTCAAGAATTTGGGTGTTTTGACAATGATTTAATTATAATAACTTGTTAGACATACAATAACAAAGAGGTAATTTGCTTCATTGTTGATGTAAAGATCCTTATGTGCGTGTTAAAAAAAAAAAAAAATAGAAGTTTTACTTTCTGGATGTTAATTATTAGATGCATCAAATAAATGTGCATTGCTTTTTGACAAAGGGATTTTTTATGTTCACTCTAAAAAAGTTCTAGGTGAAAGAAAAATGGGAAAAAAAGAAACCATAGGCAGCTAACTTGTAATCATCTTGTGGATCACACGATTTTGATCTTGAGATGTCTTGATTTAAACTAGCTCATTTTATTCTAGTCCTAACTCTACTTTTTGCTCAAAAAGTGAATCAATCCAAAAAAAAAAACTTGCATTCTAGAAGTTCATAGAGTTTGATCTCTATTGCTTACTATTTTCTTGTGATTCTCTAAAATGTCATGGTGATAAATATTATATTTTCTAAGGGATTTACATACCTACAATTTAATTCTTAGACATTTATATATCTAAAATCTAAATCATTATATTTATCAATATAACACCCTAATACATAAATTACAACAAAATATTTGCATGAAAAGGTGTATTTCACTTTAAAGAAGTTAATGGTTGTAGTATTTTTTATTTGATTTAAAGATTTGTGATGTAAAACAATACAAGAATTGCACGGAAATATTTAAAAGAATCACGATGCTTGCCACTTAAGAATAATGTTTCATAAGACGAGATTAAAGAACTCTCAAACGTCAATTTTATTATGATAATCAATTACACGACTCGAAGTTTAGGATAAATTAAGATAGATCTGAAATTATCACAGTAAAACAAATATGTTGTAATAAAATCCCAAGTTTAATGTTTAGAAAGTTCACTATGAGTTACCATACTCACTCACACTCAAAGTACAGTTTTGCGGTTGAAGATGAAGCATACGATGAAAGAAATCACCACTAGGAAGATGGAGCCGAAGACCTTCGTCGATGGAGTGGTAGCCGGTGGTGGGGAGGGTGGTGGGTGGCCGACGATGATCCAACGACTTGGTGGAAGGTGCTCTTCGATTGCCAACGTCAATTGGTACGAGATGCGGTCGATGTACCCTTCAATGGTCTCGTCGTTGCCAAAGAAAACGTCAAAGTACGGGGATCCAAGGATATCCCTCCTTCCCTCTTCGTCAAATACGAATCCGAGGTCGATCTCGGGATCGGCCATTCAACATCGAAGAGAAGGTGAGAGGGCGTCGTTTTCTTCTCTTGGCTTCAAATAATGTGAGTAACCAAAACTTCCCAAGGGAGGGAGATAGAAGAGGGGCGGCCAAGGTAGAGAGAGGGTCGGGTGGGGGGGTGGGAGAGTTTAGGTTAGATGGAGGAGAAAGAGATTTACTCCAAATTTGAAATTAATTTCAGATTATGAGTAATTTTGGAGGGAATCAATTTGAAATTGATTTCAAATTTCAAATAGAATTGAGGGGGATTAATGAGCATTTAATGGGAGCCCATCAAGGAGGGGGGCCGGCGGCATTGAGAGGGAGGGAGGGGGTTGTGGGGGAGTTATGCTCTTTCCAAACAAGTTTGGCCAATTGGAAAGGAAAATAATGAGTCATCTCTAAATTAAATTTAGATTGGATTCCAATTTGAAAACTTTCCTTATTTAGATTTTGGCAAATATGGAAAGTTTTTTAATATCAAATTTGAATTTCAAAATTCTCTAATTCCTTCCTTTATTGCAAGAGCTAATTTAGGGATTCATTATGGCGATTTTAAATCGTCATAATGAATTTGAAGTGGGTGGGGGTCGGCGGTCAAGAGGGGGAAAACGTGGACTTGGTGTCGGGTTGGGGTTGCCAAGAGCTTGGCTGGCGCGTGGGGATGTGGAAGGAGACTTAGGTGGAGCTCAAGGGGTATTTTGGTGGTGGGATGAAGGTGGAAGGATGATGATAAAGATGGTGGGTGATAATCGGAGGTAGAATAGAAATGAAGAAGAAAAGAATAAAAGACCACGAGCCACGAACTCTTCCGATGATTTGTGGGTATTGTGTTTGCCCACACGTTGGGCTCTCCCTTCTCTCAAGTGCACTCACAAGAAGAAGAAGAAGACAAAATAAAATATCATATCATTTATCATCCCAATATATAAGAAGATGGCCATATATATAGGCCTTAACATGACAAATAAAATAAAAGACTAGAATGCCCCTTGGGTTACAATAGCGACCATCTACCCATAAGGGCAAAAACAGAAAACTGAGAAAAATAAAATGACTAATACATAAAATGCATTAAAGTAAAGACTCTTCATCATGGCCATCGATCTCCTGTGTTGCCTCTGATAGACACGTCGAAACCTCTTGTCGATGTCCTCATCATTCTCCCCAGGTGGGAGAAAACTCGACCCCGTCGAGTGAGTACTGTTGGAGCTCTCGTATAGCTCTAGAAGGTCTGGATCCAATCTTTGTAGCTCCTCTCGATCGATCCACGTGTCCTCCGTCACCAGTTTCCCTTTCCAGTGAACTAAGTACCTTTGCGCCTACCTTCTTTCGTGGAAATAATTTCATCGTCAAGTAGAGCTTCAACCTTCTCCGCAATGGGTAAGTAAGGTAAATTGGGTAGTGGAGGTAGGTTGGGGATCTCACTGGGTGGGTTCTCACAAGGCTCATTATGAAGTGGCTTAACAGGGTTAAACTCAGGTCCCTCAAATGTTACTAAATCTTCAACATTAAACATAGGATTCATATTAAAGCCTTCAGGAAGGTCTAACACATAAGCATTACTGTTTACTTTCGAGATTAACTTAAAGGGCCCTGCACTTCTAGCATATAACTTTCTTAACGCTCCGGTCGGATCCGTACCATAACAAAATCTCCAACTTCAAATTCTTTAAATCTTTTCTTACGATCAACATCAATCTTATAGTGAACATTGCTTCGTTGAATTCTTTTATTTATTTCCTTGTGCAATTCTTGAATATGAGATGCAAATGTGGATGCAAGAGATCAGGTGTGCATGATGAATGATAAGAATCAGGAGTGGGTAGGATATCCATAACAAAGTATGGCTAAGATAAATGAATCAGGAATTAGATAAGACAATGGGTCCTGACTCACAGTTATAATGGATAAACCACAGAGTCACCATCAGGTATGAGACTCAAGGAGTTGGGTAGGATATCCATAACAAAAGTGGGCACAACAGTTAGAGCTATGACAAGAAAGTATGGCTAAGACTCTCTCTAACATTAAAGTCGGTATGAGGAGTGGTGAGATAAGTCCAATCACGAAAGTCACACTCTTTCAAATGCAATTCTAAAGGGGTCACTCCTAAAATAGACTCCAATAAAACATGAGGGCGCTCAAATCTCCAATTAGGTTCAGAACCACTCAGGGTCAAATCACTATCTCTCAAATTCATATTAATATTCTCAATAGGATCAGTTATGGTCATAACGCTAAGATCAATGGGTCATGCTTCAATTAAATCAGATGATAAATTCAATTGACTTCCTTCTAACTTGAGATTATCCACGTTGCCATCAGAATTATCCGAAATTAAATCAGAATTATTCGAAATATTCTCAGTAATAGATACGATTGAATCAGAACCTTTAGAAGTTAATTTCAATGTGTTCACGATCAGATCAGCTCCCTTCGAAATCAAATTACTATCATCCAGGTAGACCTTATCCAATGCGATATCCTTGAGGAGACTAAGATCAGGGTGGGCTATGGTGTCAACGTTTAAAGGTTATAACTTTCTTAGATCAGGGTTTAAGTCGTGTCGGGAGTCTGATTCACTCACTTCAGTTTCATCCTCAAAGAAGTCCTTGTTATCGTTAGTATCCACAAAATGGATGTAATCAGTCTCAGGTTCAATAGATTTTTTTCTTTTTAATGCAATTCTTTATTAAAATCACACTTGCATTGTGATCAAGGACTGGGGAGGCTAAAGGTTGACTGGGATGGCTAGAAGTGAGTCCAAGTGGGTAGTCATATGAGATTGATCCAACAGAAGACCTAATAGAGGGCCAGCCATCAAGGTTAGGTGAAGACGTACAGGGTGGGGCAGCAACCCTGATGTTACTAAAAGATGGGTGGTTTCGATCACAGTGATGTCCACGGTTTGTTCCATCAAAAGAGGTAGGGTGGTGTTCTAGATGGAGGTTACTGGTAGAGGGTTGGTATTTTAAATTAAGTTCTCGCTTCATGTCTTTCCAAGTAGGGTACTCACCGCGAGACTCTTTATGATCTTCCAATCTCATCCAAAATTAAAGAGCCCGATCTTTTAGGTGAGACTTAGAGATGCTAACCTGGTGGGATTCAGGGATATGACATGATTCAAAATAGCCCTCTAGTTGTCTAACCCATTCCTTAAAGTAGGAAGGGTCCGATGAACCATCAAAGGTGGGTAACAGTAAGGTGACTCTAAGTGAGGTCATTGAGGCTTAGGCTCAGGTCTAGGTTGGTAAGTTGAGTGGGAAATCTTCCGACTAGCAGGATTGATCGAATGAGGCACGTACTTAGAGAGGGGAGAGTCAACAAGTTTCTCCATTATAATTTTAGTCATAGAGCCCACTAGGTTAACGATGTCATCTAACTTCTTTTGAAGTCTTGTCGGGTCCATTGGGAAAGCGTGGGAACACTTAGGGATGAATCTAGATAGGGGACAACTCCTAAATCGAAGCTAGACTCTCCAAATTGTCACTAGAAAGTGCACTAAAGATGTGGACAGCAAACCCCATTAGTGGATAAAATTGTCTAGGTGACTAGGAAGGGTACCAGGTCAAGGGCAGCACCTAAACGCTAAGGAAATATGCTCCTATAGCTTCTAAATGATGCTGAAATGAACAAGACAGCAAACTACAGCAAAGATCTAAGTTGTCTAAGTGTTTTGGAGGGCTTCTAGAGTGTGGACAGCACTTAAACACAATCCCAAACTCACCTATATGCCACTAACAGGTGCAGGAAAAATGTGGACAGCAACCTATGATATTTGTTTAAGCAACCTAAGCAAGTAGGGATGTTGTTGTGACAAGGGTAACACTTAAACATTGAAGTAGGCTTGCTTAAAATGAAAAAAACGGTGCAGGAAATTACTGGACAGCAGGGAAAACAGTGAACTAACGTTAATTAAACGATGGTATGCATGCAAACAAGCAGATGGTTGGTTAGGTAGACTCTAAGGATGTTTTTTAGCATATGTCACCTATGCCAACCTGTCTCTGATACCAAAATGATGTGAAACAATACAAGAATTTCACGAAAATATTTAAAAGAATCACGACGCTTGCTACTTAAGAATAATGTTTCGTAAGGCGAGATTAAAGAACTCTCAATCGTCAATTTTATTATGATAAGCAATTACACGACGTCACGACTAGAAGTTTAGGACAAATTAAGATAGATCTGAAATTATCACAGTAGAACAAATATGTTGTAATAAAATCTCAAGTTTATTGTTTAGAAAGTTCACTATGAGTTACCATACTCACTCACACTCAAAGTACAGTTTAGCGGTTGAAGATGAAGCATACGATGAAAGAAATCACCACTAGGAAGACGGTGCCGAAGACCTTCGTCGATGGAGTGGTAGCCGGTTGTGGGGAAGGTGGTGGACGATGATCCAACGACTTGGTGGAAGGTGCTCTTCGATTGCCAATGTCAATTGGTACGAGATGCGGTCGATGTACCATTCAATGGTCTCGTCATTGCCAAAGAAATCGTCAAAGTACGGGGACCAAGGATATCCGTCCTTCCCTCTTCGTCAAATACGAATCCGAGATCGATCTCGGGATCGGCCATTCAACATTGAAGAGAAGGTGAGAGGGCGTCGTCTTCTTCTCTTGGCTTCAAATAATGTGAGTAACCAAAACTTCCCAAGGGAGGGAGATAGAAGAGGGGCGGCCAAGGTAGAGAGAGGGGCGGGTGGTGGGGTGGGAGAGTTTAGGTTAGATGGAGGAGAAAGAGATTTACTCCAAATCTGAAATTAATTTCAGATTATGAGTAATTTTGGAGGGAATCAATTTGAAATTGATTTCAAATTTCAAATAGAATTGAGTGGGATTAATGGGCATTTAATGGGAGCCCATCAAGGAGGGGGGCCGGCGGCATTGAGAGGGAGGGTAGGGGGTTGTGGAGGAGTTATGCTCTTTTCAAACAAGTTTGGCCAGTTATGAGGGAAAATAATGAGTCATCTCTAAATTAAATTTCGATTGGATTCCAATTTGAAAATTTTCCTTATTTAGATTTTGGGAAATATGGAAAGTTTTTTAATTTCAAATTTGAATTTCAAAATTCTCTAATTCTTTTATTGCAAGAGCTAATTTAGGGAATCATTATGGCAATTTTAAATCGTCATAATGAATTTGAAGTGGGTGGGGGCCGGCGGTCAAGAGGGGGAAAACGTGGACTTGGTGTCGGGTTGGGGTGGCCAAAAGCTTGGCCGGCGGGTGGGGATGTGGAAGGAGACTTAGGTGGAGCTCAAGGGGTATTTTGGTGGTGGGATGAAGGTGGAAGGATGATGATAAAGATGGTGGGTGATAATCGGAGGTAGAATAGAAACGAAGAAGAAAATAATAAAAGACCACGAGCCACGGACTCTTCCAGTGACTGGTGGGTATTGCGTTTGCCCACATGTTGGGCTCTCCCTTCTCTCGAGTGCACTCGCAAGAAGAAGAAGAAGAAGAAGAAGAAGAAAACAAAGTAAAATATCATATCATTTATCATCCCAATACATAAGAAGATGGCCATATATATAGGCCTCAACATAACAAATAAAACAAAAGTCTAGAATGCCCTTGGGCTACAATAATGACCAACTACCCATAAGGGCAAAAAATGGAAATCTGAGAAAAATAAAATGACTAATACATAAAATGCATCAAAGTAAAGACTCTCCATCATGGCCATCGATCTCCTGTGTCGCCTTTGATAGATGCGTCGAAACCTCTTGTCGATGTCCCCATCAATTTGTGTTATATAAGTAAATATAAATATTTATGTGTTATACATAAATACATAAAAATTCAGTGATATTTATGACAATCCCCTGATTTCTATCTTTATGGCTGCCTTAGCTTTCTAGTTAAATGGCGTCATCTCCTATAGTTGAGGTTGTAGGAGGAATAATTTCTAAATTATATAAATTCAGTTTCTTCTATGATTGTCCTTCGCTCCTTCATTTTTGTTATCAGCACTTATAACTCAAGTTATTCATCTGTAATGATTCTACCATATGCTAATCTGATTCCTTATGATGATTTATGGCTTTAGTTCTTAATCTTTCTTGTTTGAGTATCTTAGTCTACTTATTACTCGTTTATAAACCTTTTATGGGTGACGCCATACACTTGACAGGCTAAACGCATTAGTTGATCATTTCAAAATGGCCTTGGAGTGTTTCTTTGCTGTTTGGTTTGTTGTTGGTAATGTTTGGGTTTTTGGTGGCCATTCTTCAGCAGCAGATGCTCCCAACTTGTACAGGTACATGAATATTTATTGTTTCTTACATTATTTGAAGTTAGAAGCCTTTTTCTGTGCTAACATAAAAATAATGTTTGATGTTTTAGGTTGTGTATAGCTTTCCTTACTTTCAGTTGTATTGGGTATGCAATGCCCTTTATTCTCTGTGCAACAATTTGCTGCTGTTTACCTTGCATAATTTCTGTCCTGGGCTTTAGAGAAGACCTTCCCCTTACCAGAGGAGCTACATCAGAATTAATTAATGCACTTCCAACATACAAATTCAAATCAAAGAGGAACGAAAATGGAGGACAAAGTGAAACTGATGAGGGAAACTTTGAGGGTGGTTTATTGGCTGCTGGAACTGACAAGGAGCGAATTGTTTCTCCTGAAGATGCAGTGAGTTTTCTACACAAATCAAACTTAATTTTAAAATTAAGTTAACTAGATGTTAAAAGAAATTAGTTTAAGATTTTGTATTTTTATTGGATAATGGATTAAACGTGAATCTTGTCTTACTTTCCTTATATGTTAAGGTGGTCCAAGTAAAATTATGTTTTAGTTCTTAGGTTTATGTTTAAATATTGTTTCACATTTTCTTCAACACACGCTCAAGTGCATTTTTGTAGATATATGTTTGCATCACATAATGATTTGTCATATCATTATTTTTAAAGAACGTATATAATAATAAGGTGCTAGGGCAAAGGATAAGGAAAATGTGGGTAGTTTTAAAGTCATATGATGCATGAAATATGCCTAAGGCAAGAGCTCCCTTGAGGAAGCAAGGGTTGGTTGACAAAGGTTCCCCTCGTGGATAAGCACCTGAATTGAACTTCGTAATATGGAAGGATCTCCTTTCATTGGTTAAGTTGAGATGGTGAATTGCCAAATAATCATCAATTTTTATAGGTTTGAATTAATGGCCAATTTCAAAAAAATTAAATTAAAGAAGTGAATCCATCATGATTATTGAGATGACAACCTATATTGGAGAGTGAGGCGTTGTTCCTTCAACAAGTCAAAGAGAGCCACATGTAATCCCATCACCCTAATTCTTAGATGACGTTAATGAGAGAATAACTGCTCACCAAATTTAAAAAAATGATAGCAACAAATAAGATTCAGGTGTGCATGTTGTAGAAGTTCCCAAGTTGAGGAGATTCAGGCAAGATAGAAGCATGTATTTCCCATCTCCTTCAGTAAGGGGAAGAAAGAGTGAAATGAACGAGAATTTTGAGAGTGAAAAAAATAGCTCCTCTCTTAAGAGAAGACCATAACTATCCACATAGCTATCTAATGAGAAGGACCTAGGAAAGAGTCCCATACTTGTAGTCAGAGTCAACCAACATCACCAAATCATTAATTCATTTTGCATGGTATCACTATCAAATTCTAGTTTGATATTGATGTGATACATGCTTGGAGTTACACAAGATTATCAAGAGAATTTAATAGAAGTTTAACCTTTATAAAGTTGTGCGTCAATTCAAAGTATGTTAAAGGAATCCGCAGTCTTCTACTTGCTTAGGCAAAGAATTGCGTGAAGATTAACCAAGACGCTCTCAATCAAATACAAATGTGAAGTAATGTAAAAGCTTATAACACAAATCCAAAATTTAATAATGAGGTGTTCACCTTGAGGTTCTACTCTCTTCCCTACGGATCTAGGTTGAGCGGAGGAAGATCTTCCACACTAGAAATGAAGTGACCACTAGGACGGACGAGCCGAGGAACGTCGTTGTTGGGAAGGTAGCCAGAGGTGGAGGTGGCATGTATCGTCCGGTGAGGGACCGCGAGGTTCGTGGTCGTTGAAGTTCAATGGTCCCGGCAAGACAATACACAATACATTTGACATAGAGTTCGACGGTGACGTCGTATTCCCAGTTTGGTTCGTAGAAGGGGGAGAGAAAGATGTCGATCTCCCCTTGCTCGTTGTACGCGAAGCCGTGATCGACCTCAGGATCGGCCATGCACATTAAGCATGGGGATGAGGGAGCACGGGGAGGAAGGTCAAAGAGCGAAGAGGGGTAGAGAGAGGAGGCCGGCGGCTGGACTAGAAGAGAGAGGGTGGGGGATGGGTTGGTGAGAGGAGGAGGAGGCTAGGGTTTGGGAAGAAAACAGGTTAGGATGGGGTAGTAATGTGGCTTAATCAAAATCTGAAAATAAGTTCAGATTTCAATTAATTTGGGAGGGAACCTTTTGAAATTTGATTTCAAATAGGTGGCAATTAATACATTGAAGGAGGGAGTTAATGGGATGGGGCCATGGTGTGGCCTGCGGCATAGAGAGAGGGGAGAGGGGTTTTGGAATAAAATTGAAATCAATTTCAGTTTTAAGTGAAATTGGAGGGATAATTATTTGAAATCAATTTCGGATTTCAAATCAGGGGGAGGGCATTAAATGATCACTCAATGGGGAATCCCATTTAAGGGGGGCCGGCGGCAGTCAAGGAGAGGGAGTGGGGGGGGGAGGGGGGGGGGGGGGAAGGGGGGGGGGAAGGGGGAGGGTGGGGGGGAGTGGATGGGGGGGGTGGGGGGGGGGGGGGGGGGGGGGGGGGGGGGGGGGCGGGGGGGGGGCGGGGGGGGGGGGGAGGAATGAGAGGGGGTTTCCAAATAGGCTGGTTGATGACTAGGAAAGAAAAATATTAAATCCAATTTGATTTAATTTTAAAAATGGATTCAACATAAAAACTTTCATAATTTGGATTTCCTAATTTGGAAAGAATTTGAAATTTGAATTTCAATTATGATGGCTAGGGGAAGAGATGGGTGGCGGGCGGATGAAGGGAGGCCGATGGCAAGATGGCCGGCGGGTGGGAGGAAGGCAGCCGGCGGCTTGGGTTCCAAGGGGTCGGCGGCAAGGAGGGTGGGGCTTGGGTCCTCCAGGCAAGTGGGTTTGGGTGTTTTCCCTTAAGGTGGAAGAGGAAGAGATTGGTGGAGGAGGAAAAGGAAATTAAGAGTCACAAACCTCAACACACTTCATCCACTATAACTCACAAAGAGATTTAGGGGAAATGTCATGAACTCACAAAGAGAACAACAAGGGAAAAATTTCATTCATCAGCTAACTCAATACATAAGAAGATGACCATATATATAGGCGTCAAAATGACAGATAAAATAAAAGACTAGAATGCCCTTTGGGCTACAATAGCGATCAACTACCCATGATGGCAAAAATGAAATAAAAATGATTAATACATAAAATGCTAATACATAAAGTGCATCAAAAGTAGAGACTCTCCATCATGGACGTCGATCTCATGTGTCGCCTCTGATAAACGCGTCGAAACCTCTTATCGTTGTCCCCATCAGATATTGAAGTTGAATTACCACCAAGCTAAACTCAGAAGGGTTGCCAAACCCCAACTAACTTCTAAATGGCCGAAAGGAATTTCGTTAAATTCTTTGTTGACTACTTGAGATGAAGTCATTCTCGACTATTTGCCTTGGCTAACTAGGCTAGAACATGCAAATAGTCCTATATCGCCATATCAATCAATCAAGTTGAGTACAACACCTTAGGCAAATTATTAGTATACAAATGGGTTAAACTAAATATTCCTAGTATACCAAATGGGTTAAACTTTTACATGCTAAGAGATGCTAGAATGTAATACAGATAGAAAATAGTCATAAATCAGGCCCAAGGGGCTTTACACATTATCCAAAGATTCTATGTAAATTTTCTTACACCAATGCCAGGCTAGGTAGAAGTCCAACAAATAATCAGTTGGAAAGCCCCTAGGGGGTGACTAGGTGAGAGCTAAAATAATTAGAGCTGTTAACTAAGCATTCCTAAGTTGATAGGGCACTTGCACTGACTAATTGGCACCATTACTCAATCAAGCTCCTCTTTGAAACTCAAAATGCTCATCTCGATGGAGATTGAGACATCCCTGCTTAAGGTTGAAAATGATGGTGTTGGTAGAATACATGTGGTGCCTTAGTACAAAGTAAACTAGACTTTCATTACACATACTGGAACTAATGCCCTGCATGCTAATAGACATTGATAATTATGCCAAAATAAATTTTGTCGCCATTGTTAGCACACCTTTAATGTGACCTACTGACCTCTCGAAAGGGACTAAACAATTAGGCAAATTATTGGGTCAGGTGACCGAAGTCATCTCTGCGTTCGGTCGCCAATAGAAATGCGACATCTGTTAGGCGTTTTTTTAATTTAATATGTTTGCTTTATGTTTTGTCAGAGTTAGCGACCCGACCCGATAACGCATTTCATTTGAACTTTTAAGCATTTGCCGCCCTATTTTTGCATTTTGATACCCGCGAAAGACGCAAATATCTACTGCTGTAGAAGAAAAAATGAGCCAGAAAATTGCAGAGAAGAAATGGACTGCTCAGCGAAGAGGGAGGTGGAAGAGGGCATGGAAGAGTCATATCCCATCACTAAATGGGTCTTCAAGTGAATCTTCTTCTCCAATTGTATCTATGAATGCCATGTCATCTTCATCTTCAACATGACTCACTTTTCTCTTCCCTGTTCATTAAAAGAGGAGATTATTAGCATATTAATTGGATGAACCACTCATTATCAGGCAGACTGGCAGAGAACATATACCTTTACTTGCAGAGCTAGTAGATGTGTGTGGTGTGGTACTAGTGGATGTACCCGTTTGATCTGCTTCGCCCCTCAATACATCCACATTTAGATCTTCTACCTGTAAGTCTGATAATGACAAATCTGCCTCATCATCTATGAACCACTCATTATCAGACGACAGATCATCACACACCAACGGGTCTTCATCATCTTTCAACCCCTTATTCCTCAACCTCCTATCTCTTAACCTCTTGTTGTGCATTATGTATACGAGGGAGTTCATTCTGAGTGTAGATAGTTGATTTCTTCTCTTTGTTTGCACTTGACTATATGTACTCCAATTTCGCTCACACCCAGAAGAAGAACAAGTGAGGCCCAACACTCTCACAGCAAAACTCTGTAGCTCAGGGGTGGAATCACCAAATTGGATCCACCATTCAACTGTTTTCAAGAAAAAAATATAATCAAAATTCAGAACTGAATAAAGTGTATTGCATTTACCAAATTAATTATACCTGGAGACCGTTTAGAAATGGTTGCTTTTGCTGCATTCAAACCAAAAAAATCCTCTTTATTCCGGAACAGAACAAGCTGTAAATCTGCAAGCTCCCTATCTGCCTGCTCCGGTATTAATCTTTCCATACAGTGATATAGACCAAGCTTAACCTCCAGATTTGAAGATTGCGCAATTGCGCAACAGAGGCGCGCCTCAGCCTACGTGAGGCGTACGCCTCACCACAGCCCGCAATTGCGCACGCCTTGAGGCGTTTTTTGCAAGAATTGCGCAGAGGCGCGCCTCTTATTGCGCAATTTTAAACAGTGATGTAATGTACTGTTCAAATGTTTATTTTCTGATTTTTCACGCTTCTTCTCTTCGTAAATGGATAAAACAAATGATACGAAAGGTTTACGCTTTCTGCTAAAATTTAGGGTTTAGTGATAATTGTATAACTAGCATATATGTTCAATGTGGTGTTCAATTTTAGTTTTTTTTTCTGAATTTAAACCTTCTTTTAAGCTAAATAATTACGAAATGTATTTTTATGCTAAGGTTGCGCTAAGGTTGCGCTTTAGTTATGGTTGCGATATAGTTCTGATTTTTTTGTTGTTATAGATGAAAACGGCGTATCAAAGGCCAGTAACATCTAGATGCTATGTTACTTCTTTTCGAAAACATTGTGATGCTTTTGTCGAGATCATTGATGATGAAGTAGAGCAAACATTAAAGAATCTGAACATTCATCAATTTTTGAAGTTCCCTGCATTCTAGCAGTGTATACCACTTCTTTTTGAGGTTCTCAAATTTTGGAGTCCTGCTGATGAAGGCTTCATCGTCCTTAGTCATGTACTGAAATTCACTTCTGACGAGATTGCCTTGTTGATAGGTAATATTTTGAATATGGAATTTTTTATAGCGATATGTTTTTTTAACTTTAACAACTGAAATTTTCTATCAGGTTTGCCAAACAGAGATATTGATATCAAATGGAGGATTGATCCTCTAAATGGACCTCTATCAACTGAAATTAAAGTAGAAATGTCAAAATTAGATAGATTATCTGATAATGCTACAAAAATAAAGACCTTTATTATGTTTTTGTTATCTAACATTTTCTTTCCACTAAACAATCATAAAATCCCTAGAATGCTCACATATGTTGCAAATAATTTAAGTGAGTTCACTTCCATTAATTGGACTTCATGCTTAAAGAACTTCATTGTCGGGGAGTTTAACACAATTTTTGAGAAGTTTCAACTGCAAAGACCATTGTGTTACATCAATGATTTTTTTCCTCTTCTACTGATAAGTTTTCACTCCTACTGGTTATTCTACATGTATAATGCTTTTTAATGTTAACTTTTAAATTTTTATGTTTGGCATTATACAGATTTGGTTTTTGGAACTTTTTTCTTTGAATAAACCATCCGATCCAGAAATAAGACCGCATTTTCTGAGATGAGAGGGGTATACAGAATTATACTTTACTCAAGAAAATGCAGCAAAATTATTTAAATTTTTAAAGAAAAGTGAGGTAATTTTTTCGTGTACATGATGCAAATTATGCTAAGGTTGCGCCAACCTTAGCGCTAAGGTTGCGCTACGGTTGTGTTACTGTTGCGCTAAGGTTGCGCTATGGTTGCGCTTTAATAAATTAATATGTTTTCTGTTTATTTGCAGATTTATGTTTGTTTTGAGAATGTTAGCAATGAGGAGGCCGAAAAATACGGGGCTGATATTATTGGCATACAAAACTTGGAAACCCGGGCAGGGTATGAACCACAAAAATTGCAGTCACCCCAGAAAATTAAGTCATCCGCAAGAAAAAAACTTGACACCACCCCACCTCCCTCTCCCTCTCTCTCTCTCCCCCTGATTCTTCTCATAATGAACCACCAGAAACTCAACCTCTGCCGCCAACTCAACCTTCTACTCGTCCACCTACTGAAAAAATTTACACCACTCAACCTTCTGCTGAACAGCCACCCATTGGAAAGACAGATTTAGAGGCTGTTTAGAATAAATGTTTTGAAATATTTGAGAAGATGTTGAATAAAATTCAAGAAAATCTGGGAGCTAGATTGTATCGTGTTGAAGATATTGTGGAGAAACTTCAGGCAGATCAAGACTCCATGAAGTACAAATTTATTGAATTTCAAATGAATTGTGATCACAATCTAGAGAAGCCGCATATAATCTAGTTCTTCCTCCAGCTTCCAATCAGTGAAAAATACAGCTTTGCATCCTTCAGAACAACCACCAATACAAGATGTTCCTCCACCTCCACCATTGGCCAAAGAACTTCTTCCACAACCACCAATACCTCCACCTCCACCATTGGCCAAAAAACTTCTTCCACAACCACCAATATAAGATGTTCCTCCACCACCACCATCGGCCAAAGAAGACGTGCCACTACCAAAAAATAGTTCATCAAAGCACATGATTCAAAAAAGAAAAATAGAAGATGATGAAAAAGCAGAGAGTTCATCAAAACAAATCATACCATATGTAAAAAAGAAGAACAAAGATGTTATCTCTGTTGATAATATAATAATTGAGCCACGACCTGCATTGGAAATTATGGATTATCCATGGAAGCATTTTTCAACAGAACAAAAACAACAATTTATGAATGAATGTTTCAGAAAATTTAATAGAAAGTAAGTTTCGTTGCGCTATGGTTGCCCTATTTTTATTGTGGCAACCATAGCGCAACCATAGCGCAACTAAACTTATTTTCTATTAAATTTTCTGAAACATTCATTCATAAATTGTTGTTTTTGCTCTGTTAGAAAAGGCTTCCCTGGATAATCCATAATTTTCAATGCAGGTCGTGGCTCAATTATTATATTATCAACATAGATAACCTCTTTATTCTTCTTTTTTACATATGGTATGATTTGTTTTGATGAACTCTCTGCTTTTTCATCATCTTCTCTTTTTTTTTTTTGTGATGAACTATCTTTTGGTAGTGGCACATCTTCTTTGGCCGATGGTGGTGGTGGAGGAACATCTTGTATTGGTGGTTGTGGAAGAAGTTCTTTGGCCAATGGTGGAGGTGGAGGAACATCTTGTATTGGTGTTTGTTCTGAAGGATTCAAAGCTGTATTTTTCACTGATTGGAAGCTGGAGGAAGAACTAGATATATGCGGCTTCTCTGGATTGTGATCACAATTCATTTGAAATTCAATAAATTTGTACTTCA